>NW_025776723.1:0-35553 GCF_021130785.1 Homalodisca vitripennis
CAATCAGTAGAACGGGCGCCACCTTTGGGCCGTAAACATTGGGCTCTTATAAGGAGTTCATTCTCGGAACCAATTGAGGGAAAGCCAGCAATGGCGGCTAGGCCACGCCCACCTGCCCCCCTCTCCTCCCTCCCCCTACCCAACAACCCCCCGCCCCCTCCTAGACCCACCCTGCGGACGAACCGACCCCCAGCCAATGGGGAGAGCAGCAAGCCCCCCACCTTACTGAGAGGCGAATGGCGGACGAGCGATGGGCGGAACGGTGTCATGGCGGGATGAACAAAAAAATTTTGTAGTCTTCCCGGCTGGCCCGGTCATCCGGAACCGGGCTAGGGGGCCCCTACGTAAATGCGAGGACTGTCACGCGGCTGGAATCCGACTGGAATCCACCTGGAGGACGGAGTTGTGCTGTGGCGGGGCGGCGTCATATGAGCTTGTTACGTGCGGCGCGGGAGGGCGGCCCGGCGATAAACGAAGTCCAATAATAACTACACAGATGTTGGCAATTCCAACGGGCTTCTTTCCACCTCCTCTCGGTGGGGGGTGGGGTAACGGATTGCAGGTGCACATCGTTCCTAACGGAACACTCCAGTAATAACTACACTGATGTGCAATTCCCACAGTAACTCCAACATGAAACCATTAAATACATATTGCCGTGCAGCCTGAGAGGAGCTTTTGTTACGTGAGCCAAGTGCCAAGAATCAATTCTAGTTTCAGTCCCCCATACCCGGTGAGGTCAGCTATTTATAGGATGTCTCAGGTTTTAACCGGAACATATACCGGGAAGCGCTAATATAAATAGAGTCGGACCGCACCGGCATGGCCAAATGTCATTTACACCGTGCTGCCTTCTTTCACTGTGCGTAAGCCTATGCTTCTTACTTGTTTCAACATTAACACTATTCTGGTCATTGTCCCCCATTAATGGTGATATAAAGCTACATTGTTACCATTCTCCCAACGATAGCCGTTCATTTATTAATACAACAATTTAATTTAAAATAATACATTGTCACAATAATTTGTTTAAACATAAAAACCCTCACACTACCATATTCTCAATACAGCCTATTCAATGTCGGGTAAATATGCCTAGAGCCCTGTAATATTTAGTAAACACCAGTGAGAACAAACGTATGTGTCAAAATAGTTTAGACTTTTACGGTGATTGTAGAACAACGTTTTAAATTCAAACAAGTCCTTCCTGAAGGAAATATCTGAACTGGATTGCGATTTAAGCGGGGGTTCGGAGAAAGAAAGTTTGTAGAGCAAATCGACAATGCTAAAGCTTCAAGATACAAAGATTACCTAGTTTTTTCACTTTGAAACAGTTTACATTAAATTATTCCAAGAATAATATGAATTCCGGGGATACGTAAGCCGGACTTTAGACCAGCTGACTAGAAAAGTTGAACCTTTAGACGTGTTTATGGAAAAACTTATGTTGGAAGGTATTTGTTACAGAGTAACGCTGAATCTGTGCAGACTTCTAGTGATACGTTTTCAAGTGTCCTTGTAACGGTTTGTCAAATTCTGCCCGTAAGGTATGAGGTTAGAAATAAGGCCCGGTAAATTACAATAAGCTTCAGTCGCGAAGGAGTGCAAACAGCAGGAAACGAAAAAGGCTATACGTAGTATTAAGAAATAGCGATTAATCCTTGTGTCTGCCCCGAGCTATAAGCTGGTTAAGCAAAGAGCCTATGCCCAAAAAAGATTCCTCAACTTAAGCTAGACAATAAGGCAGTGACAAGGCCTAAAGAAGAGACAAACATTTTTAAAAGAGACACCAAGAAACTAAAATGGCAAGCAAGGGCAAAGAGTTAATAATTTCAGAAGAGGGGGGCCTGGTATAGCTGAAACTTTGAAAAGTTTTCAAGAACCACTTTGAAGGAAAATCTACATAAAACAATAAACAGTATTTCAGCTAATAATGAGCAAAAGGGCGGGACCGTTATACTTCAGTCGGTAACAATAACGGAAGCCCTCATACAAAATAAACTTTGTTGTTTCACAAAGGTCAACTTCAACACGTTGTATAAACTCAATGTGTTGACAGGCCAGCTTTCAGCTTGCCCCCAATTTTCGTATTGTTGGGTAAGCTTGTCAAGAGTGGCCCGTATGACCACAGTAGGTGATTCAACCGATGTTTCTAATGTCTGCTCTGGCTTGTAGCACAATCTCCACCTCCCTGCCAAGCTCGAGGCATTCCAGGAAAATAACTTAGCCCCACTGAAGGTGTAATCGTCACTTTAAAACAACAACCATGCGCCCTTGCCTTTTGCTGCCCACCAAGGCGGTGATCTCTGCCAATCAAAAACGTTAAAACAGGAAGTGAACCCCTCGGACTGTGAGGAAAAAACATATACACACGGAAAACACTAGGACACAAAACACACAAACATGGAATGCGGGGTGAAGTATATGTGGTAAGCAACTTGCGCAGAATTTTAAACCCCGCGCTAATCAATTCAATCGGCTTACATGCGCCAAAACAAAGTTAGTAGTAACCCCAACTAAAGAATGATAAACTTTTCTGTACATATTCTTTGACCACATGGAGACTCGTCAGGACGAATTGTTTTTTTACGAGAAACGAGCCTGTACGTCAAGGGTTCACAAAAGCTAACTTTCGTGCGCGTCTCTAGTAACAGTTCTGTAGCACACTAAATTGTAAATAAATAATAACGATTGTTTTGTGAAAACTGCCCGTCCAACGGCCAGAAAAAGAAAATCTTTTCAGGAAGACCCAATATCCAGTTTTTATGAAACTATGTAATGGGAAAAGATTCCGGCTAAACCATACAAAAGACGTGTGCGTCCATAGCTCCCATAAAGGACCAATGGATTCCGACTTCCAATTCACCCTCTTGAAGATATATTCAATGGAAGAAGGACCAAATTCACACCGGAAAGTCATATACTCGTGGGGACCAAAATGTAATTTTGGGGCTTTGGGCGATTGGAGTTTTAGTACAACGTTTACTGTTCATTGACTCTCTTCAACTATCTTTCCCATGTCACCTGGTCCGCTCTTCCTTAAAAGCCTTTGATTCTTGGTTCCCGAAAATGAAGGAATAGGGCTTCTTTTTCCACTCATCTGTTCAAACACCCACGATCGAGCAAAACCAAAACGTACGGTGCGGGTACACCCGGATACCGAAGGCAAAAAAGTATTTTCCTATTGCCCCAGAGTTCCCAATGGTTTTTGAAAAGAACTACAAAGAAAACTTCGTAGACAATAGGCACAATGAAACAGAGGTTATGCAATAAACTATGGTGTTTTTTTTCTGACTTTCAGAAGGAAAATTGATTATGACATTAATTGCATCTCTGAGACGTTGAACAATACTGGCAAAGGCGTGTATTTAAATTTTAGATTCCCTATTTTTATAAGGCCGAAAAATGCAATGATCGACCCGTTTTGGAAGGCTGTTCACCATAGCTAGGACGCATTGTTTAACCTAAGCGTTTAGGACGTTAATCTTCTTTAAAGGCCTCGAAAACAATCGGAATTAATTGCCAGAAGAAGAAGGGACTACAAGATCTCAGTGGACAACTCTCATTCTGGCATTTCCCCCTTTACAATGGTTTGACGTGGGTAGTAAGAATAGAAGCCGGCGAGGTGTTGAATGAAATCAACAGCACGCAGAGAAGAGAGCGAGAGGTCAACAATTGAGAGGGAAATGGAACGGTGTGATGGATTTGATGGGAGGACAGAAATATATGAAATTATCAAAGGTTGCTTTACATATCAACGGATGGTGGGGTGGCCCAAAGTGTTTTCCCGTACAAAAGAGGTGTGAAAACCGTTGTAAAGAAGATCCTTCTGACCACTCCTCGAAAGACTCAGATACGAGAGGAACAAGAGCCAAATATCGAGAAGAAAGCTGTCCCACCAGTACACCTTATGAGGTGGTAAGAGATGTGGCAGTTGCTGACTATTAATAAACTAAAAATCAGAAAAGGAAAGCTAACAACATATTTGGGAAAACCATTCCACGCATGTTGACACCACTCTTACCTGCTTCAATCCACGGAGCAGCGCACGTTTTTCGGAGGAAAAGAAACCAGGAAAATCCTGCCAATGACGTTAAAATTTAACAAGTGTACGGAAAGTCAATGAGGACAATACAGCGTATTTGTGGACCGTAATGCCTCTCCCTATAATCCCTAAGAAACGATTCATTGTTAAACAATGGTAAATTTATATCCGCATATTCCCCATCCTAACCATCTACATTGGTGTACCAAAGAGTGGGCAAAGACTGGAGAGAGGTGGAATGCAAGGTGAGGGCTTTCTGCTAAAAAGTGTCAAAATTGCTACCGTCCCAAAAAGATCTTTATTCATGCCAGTGCATTCCAGCCTAGAATAGAGCATGACCAAATTAAATGTACTTATAGTTACTTGTTGCAATGTCTGTGGGCTCGAAAAAGAGTCTCAACAACGAATGACTTGGTCAACACAGTGGACGAGGGAAAGGGGCGTATGATTGGCACATTGGAGCGGTATGGGAATGACAGTTACGGAAGAGGCAAGTTTTGAAAAAAGGCTATAGAGTTCTGATTGAATCGTTTTTTTTATTGTTTTAACCGAAGCTGTGGGGAGTACAAACGCGTAGGCCCACATTATCGCAAAACGTGCGGCGGTATATGTTTACCACGACTTGTATTCACGACGAAATTTCGTATAAGATAAAACAAGAAGAGCGTCCGGCTATCCCATCCCATGGTAGTCGGTCAGACAGAAGAAAACGGAAAAAATTAATGGTGCAAGGAATTAAAATTAACGCCACCACGAGGGAGTAAAAGCTCGATACCGTACATAAGATTAGACGAAGAAAACGAAGGCCCCTCCCTTCTCCGCTCTCTAGCAAAAGTTTTAACATGCCTTAAACTCGTTGTCTGGCGGTGTGTTAAAGTTTTTGTGGGCAAGAGAGAAAACCAGACAAAAACGCTCAATCAACCAGGGAAGGACCCCCTGAGGAAAGGCTGTTTAAGCTGTGGTGATGAGATTTCTCAAAGCGTTTGCCGTAAATCAGAATTGCAAACAGGAAACATCAACGATGACGTGTGTCCCCCCTGGCGTAAAGACTGGCAACATTTAGAAAGAGAGTGGGCGGAAGTCATTAAGCCCACTGTTTACAACGTTTGTCCCCTCAGCTGCCTTACACTAAAAGTCAAAGCCACGTTTAAAAGGCTTTGATGAATCATCCTGGACGGCACTGGGTAGATAAAAACAAGATATTGTATTATAAACGACTACCAGTGACACGTTCGTATGTTGTACGGTAATATACAAAAATGGCTCGTTGGTACCGAGAGGTAAATTCCGGCGGTACTACCCTAGGGGGCAGACTGAACAGACCGAGCTGGCCTAAAGGACTAACGGGGTTCCACGGATACATATCATATTGTGAGAATGAAATTCTAGTTTCCGGTGGTCCAAAGACGTATGCTTATCGCGTTTTTTTTCCACAAACAAAAACGAATTTTGTATCTGTCTGCAAAATCAAGGGTCTCACTCTTAACCTAAAAACTTCAAAAAATCTAAATTTTGAAAAACTTAAAGAAATGGTTTCTTTTAGTGAAACCTGGGTAACACTCGATATTGAAGAAAAACAGAATTAGGAGAACAAAGTCCAGGCAAATAGTTACTGTCAAAGAGACAAAGGTTTTCAAAATTTACAGGTCCCAAAACGCAGACGCGACAGGTGAGTATGGAACCCCTGCCTTATGGTTATTGTAAAATGTGTCAAAAACCAGTTAGATGGTACCTTATGCTGACAATACAGAATTATGTTAACAAGTAATGAGTCTATTGTCACAGTCGAAATTGAGTTTGGAGCGAAAATGAGAAAATAAATGAATAAATTTACCTCTGTACTGTATTCCCTTTAGTCGTACTCCATCCACCATCACCACCGACACCGGAAATATTCTGGTTTCTTCATCTTCCTCACCCGAATATCCTGATTGCGAATTCCGCAAAAAAACTACTAATCAACTAGCACTGGAGACCACGGATGACGCAGAGGGATGATCGTGATAGTGGTATTATTAAAAAACGTATCAACGAGAAACGAGTATAAGGTGGATACACACCAAGAATAATTGGTAGCACTCTGCACGGAGCCGAACTCAGTACTGAGAGCGGGATACGTGGCAGAACGGCGCCCTCTACTAGCACATGTGGTCAACACATGTTGTGACGCACTTCCTGCGCTGTTTGTATTCGCGGTTCCAGAGCCGGGGTGACGAGGAGGTTGGTCTAAACACCGTAGAAAACAAACTTTTCCTTCGGTCGTTACGAGGTCCGTGACCATGTAAGGTGCGAGGGACTCAACGCATGTAGATGGGTGAAACCTTCACTGGACGGGCACCTCTAGCGTCCACACACCCTGTTAAAGCGCTCGGAAACCCGTGTGTTTACGTCAGCAGGTGTATAATGATATGAAGTATGCTAAATAAGGCTAATTTCAGCCACTAATCCGATTTATGCCTCTGCAGACTCTAGATTATATAAACTCTTTCCACAATCCTACTACCACTACTAAAAGGGAATATAGTATCCATACTCTCGGTCTTTATCGCTGCTCGAGAGAATACCCTTGTTCAACGGACAAGGAAGGGAGGTCGGGAACTCGTTGTCCCATCACAGCATACAGCGTTGGTTGGGGCTGTAATGGGTATTCCCGGTCGGCGTGTTGACAGTCGATCAGAGTGTTGACAACCATCGGTAATGCCCAGGGGGATAACGGAGGCATGAACTAGCGTCTTTTGGAGCATGCCACGGTCTACAGCGGTGGAGAGGGCTGTAGAATTTAGTGCGAGGGGTTTTAAATATAAAAGATTACTTAGATATTCATCATTTGCGTAATGGACAAGCGTCAAGCAATAGCTAACGAGCTACACAGACCGGCTCGATCGCAATTTCAAGAGGCGTGGCGTCACCTTGAAAGGTAAAGACGATTTGTACCAAGCGGATCTTGTAGAGGATGCTACCGTACGCTGGTGAAAACAAAGGTATGAAATACATACTTACGATGATAAATTGCTTAACAAAGTTTTGCTTTTGCTGTACCGCTAAAGAGTAAAAACCGGATTAGAGGTAGCGAGAGCGTTAGAAACCAATTTTGAAGAAGCATAAGATGAAGAACTTTCAGACCGATCAGGGTAAAGAATGGTTCAACATTCATGTTAACAAACTGATGACGGCGTACGAAATAAAATCACTATAACACTTACTCAGAGCTTAAAGCAAGTATAGTAGAACGGCTCAATCGGACGCTAAAAGAAAAAATGTGGGAAAACTGTTTACTGCTAGAGGTAATTACGAGTGGCTCTCCATGTTACGAGAATAGTTAAGGAGTACAACGCGTCCGTTCACAGGAGCATCGGTATGAAACCGAAGGATGTGAGGGAAAAACAACGTAAAGCTTATTCTGACGCGTATCGAAAAATCGAGAAGAAATAAAGGAAAAAAAAACAGATTCGAGTCAAAGTTCAACGTGAACGATAAAGTAAGAATTAGCAAGTACAAGCGTGTTTTTAAAAAAAGGTTAACATGCCGAACTGGACGAATGAAATATTCACAGTGTTCGCCGTGAAACCGAGCAATCCAAAGACATACATTCTGATGGACTCTAGCGGGACTGTGTTTAAAAGGTGGTTTTTACAAAGAGGGAACTAGCCAAAGCAAAAACTGGTGACGTTTATCTAATTGAAAAAAAGTATTAAAAAGAAAAAAAAAAGATAAAGTACTTGTTAGATGGACAGGTTTCGAATAAAACAAGTGATACGTGGATAGACAAGAAGCATATTATCTGAGGACTTAATGTTCCGTCCAAGGAGAGAGAGAGAGCGACTGCTGGTGCAAGCTATATTTAAACATAGATATTTACGATGCGCAGTCAGTAACAGTGGAATGCGTGTCGTGAAGCAGTCTCTGGAGCTACCCGTGTCTAATTTTGACCGGTTATGTGGGTGGAGGGGGAGAACTTGGAAAAAAAGCAAGCACGGTCTTCTCCTACCAAACTCTATACGCTGTATTATTGCAGGGCCTTCTAATTGCGGTAAAACCAACGTGCTGTTCAACCTCTTGTTTGGATCCAAACGGCCTTGTTTACGAGAACGTGTACGTTTTTTCTAAATCACTTTATCAAACCCAAATACCAATTTCTTGCAAAGGTATTGCCTAAAGAGATTGGTTACTTTCCTTCAGATGACAATAACACCGTTATAAGTCCTAGCGAAGCCAAACCGCATTCCATTATGGTTTTTCGACGACATAGCGTGTGAAAAGCATGACAACATCCGCGCTTATTTCACTATGGGCCGTCACAAACAATATCGATGTTTTTCTATCTTGGCCAAACGTACAGCAGGGATCCCCAAACAACTGATACGAGCACAATGCAAATTTTTTTTAATACTCTTTAAACAGGATGACATGAATTCTTAAACACGTGTACGCTGATCACATCAATACAGACATGCCGTATGACTCTTTGAAAAAACTATGCACTCTAGCGTTGGGGAATGACAAAGCATGGATTTCTTGTCATAGACAAGGATCGCGACCTTTATAAGGGCAGATACCGCGTTGGGGTTGACACTTTCCTTGAGTCACTATGAGTACGCGGATCTATTACTACAACGACGTTAGAAGGTATGCAGATGCCGGTTGCGGTGTGGTATCAAGAGACTTACAAAGGTAAGCTCTAATCTTTGCACGTGGTATTACGCAGATAAGAAAAAGGTTTTGCGGTAAACTATTGCAGTAGGACGTGGTGCAACACGGTCATGCGTATAATAGACTTTGTTGGCGTCATAGAAGACCAGGTTGCTACAGCAGGAGCTTACCGCCAATAGTGCTGTTGATGATTTCATCTAGCCAGCGTATATACAACAGAGATAGGTGGATTAGCGTTTATAGCCGAGTGTCAGGAGAAGAATGTACCTATTGAATTGGTAATTTACCATGAGGACATGCTAAACGGTACGGTGCGTGAACCCATGAACCTACTGTCTCGGTTTAGACCGTTTCCCCGACCTCTTTGGCAAGCCGATATTGAAACTCAGTAAAACAGTCACGGTAGTTTGAACTTTACTCAGATATACTTAAGGATGTTGAAGTATGCTTGTGATATACCTTATGCCACTAAGTGTATAGTGGTTGACTGAGCGCAGTATACCAGTTAGATCCCCCGTTACACTCTATAGACGTGCACTGCGGTCGCGGTGTTACTTAAACATAAGTTACAATGTAAGTTACGGCCCAATGCCTAGTAGTGTAATGGGAAGGGCGGGGTATAAAACCGTTTGCTGCAGTAAACAACATATGTCAAGGACTGTACACAGGCAGATTTCTTGAAAATTGGCATTACCCACAGTACCACTGCAGTGCGAAAAATTCGGGCATCTCTTTGGTAACGAAAAACCGGTGAGTATAAAATAACGCAACCAAACCTGTTTAGAAGCTGGCATGAATTTACCGGCGCCAAACTCGGATGAGTTTCTTCTTCTAAACTCATATCTGTTTGCACAACACTAACGTTGATCGACCTATTCAACGTTTGAAGGAATATATGGACAGAACAGTGTCAAACGATCAAGTATACGGTCGCTGAGATCCCTCAGTGGCGGCACGGGTATTAAAAGAACATTTATTTTTAGAGATATGACGCTACGAGAAACGCATACCCAGATTCAATCCTGAGACAGACAGATATTACTACGGCCTACCATTGACCTCTGGTGTTTCACTTAAAGAAGTGATTCGTTACATTAGAAAAACACAAGAAGCGGGCATTTGTTTTTTAGACAAGGTAGAAACTGCCATGAAGAGGGTAAGGTTTGACGATAGAGTGGAGGTAAGGCTAGTTCCGCGGTATGACGAGTGCAGATTATTCGATACTTCATCATTTTTCGAACAGATGAGGAAATCCTATATAAATAAACAGATAAAACAGGCTGTGGGTTCAGTGTCAATCATGGCGCGAAACAAGAAGCAGGCTTATGACGGAGATATCAAAATTAAAGAAAGCTATAAAACAAAAGTATAATCGGTTTTAAGCGGGGTGAATTGGAGTCCGAGGAGATGTTTGAAAAAGCAATACCAGCCGTTGATCAAGGAATTGCGTGACACCAAGGAGACCCGCACTTTACACACCGATGTCAAGAAGGAAATCAAGAAAGAGGAAGATGATTGCAGATGATGACGATGATGAAAACTCAGAGTTTCTACCAAATGTATTTTCCTTCGCCTAATCTTTCCCATTTAAAACCATCGGTCTCCACTAGACTTGATTCTGGAGCAGAAGAAGTGTTTGAGACAGACGACCAAGGTGATGGTGGAAAACAGCGAAATTACAAAAATGCTTTCAACACCTACGGGTCTACAGACGGCGTCCCAATATATCGCCGACAGCTTTGCTCAATCCGTTGACCAGAAAGTACATGCAAGAGCTTATGAAGGATTTTGGGTGGGCGTTCATCTAAAATTGGACCATCTTTACGGTCCCTCGTTACGAAAAAAAATACTTTAATGGTTGGCAATAAAAGAATTGCAGGTTTGATGGAGGACGGTAGTATTCGAATAGATGATGTGGCGTATAAGCCACAAGAGGGTCTGTACGAGTTGATTTTCAAGCGAATACCAGATGATGAAATCTACAATGACGAAGACAAAATCGCTTACAAAGATATACTGAAGAAAACTAGCGCTCATAAAAGAAACTATAACCCAAAATGGAGTTATCAATCGCAAACACGTCGCTCAAGTATAAGTATGTAATTTCAGACTTTATTTCCAAAAAGTAGTTAAGGGTTCTGGAGCTGACAGGAAAGCTCATAGTGTGACTAAATCACTATCAGATCCCGATACGGTTTACTGGAACGATCCAAATGAGTTGTGCGACCGTCTTAGGCTGTTGGTGGCATCCGCTGAAGCTGGAAACACGAACCACAAGAACGAGATTATAAATATCATTGAAGAATTGAAAGAATCAAAGACTATATCAGGTGATGGTAACGCGAGATTCAGATCATTGATGAGATGACCGTCAATAAGTTTGGTCAGAGGCCACAATCTCTGAAGAAGCAAGACATCCAGAGAGTTATGAATACTGTAAACAAAAAGCTAAAGAAAGATGTAAGAAGATTGTACTCTCAAATTGCAATCCTTCAGAATCAAGCGCTTATTCAGCAGGATCAAATAAACAGCTTACAAAATACAAATGAAGAAGCTATAAGACGTCTAGCAGTTCAATAAAAACTATTTCACTGGATCAACAAGATACACACTACCGTACCTCCAGCTCGCTTCCACGCCGTCTTAGATGCTGATGAAAAACTCATATATTGACTGGGATAAGATATTTATAAAGAGCAATGTACAGGAGGAGTCTTCATCACTTGTAAAATGAGTGGTGGACAAGTTTGGACGACGCTTCAAGCGTACAAAGGCTAAACAAGGTCCGAAAGGCGAGGGATTCAATGTGACTGCCGAAGGTGACTATGACGTGCAGAGAAAACGTCTGAGAAATCTAGGGAACCTGAAGATGAACTAGACGCTGTTAATCTACAGACGTTGATCAGTAAGTTAGGAGATCTGCAGACCGAAATGATTACTTTAAACCGACAAGTTAGTTAAACAGCTTGAAAGATTCACAAGAAAATTCTATGAAGCTTTTAGCGGTTCAATTGTTCCATTGGATCAATAGAGTACACAGTACCGTAGCTGTTGGTAGGTTTCAAGCACACTTTAACGTTGATGCACATACATATATCGACTGGGATAAGATATTTATAAAGAGTAAAGTTCGTGACTCGCCATCACTTGCACAAATGAGTGTTGACAAGTTTGGACGGCGATCCAGGCAGTTTGGAAAAGGCGGTTTAAGGGGACCGAAAGGAGATGGATTCAAGCTGACGGCCGAAGGTGACTACGACATTAACGGGAAGCGTCTAAGACATGTAAAAAGTCCAGAAGATGATCTCGACGCCGTAAATCTACAAAACGCTGACCAGTAAATCGGTGATAATCGGGAAAGATGGAATTGACTGTCGGAAACAGAGATTGAGCAATATAAGTAAAGCTACAAGACCATACGATGCTCTACCACTCGCTCAAACTGGCCGAAACACATACCGTCAAAAGATTTAAAGGATAAATCTTACAAGTTCCAGCGCTTTAGATTACATCAAATTGGGGAGCCTAAACAAAACGATGACGCGTTAACACTCGGTTACTTCAAAAATAACACTATCAAAAAAAAGCAGGATGGTTGGGAGCTTGGAAACAAAAGGCTAAAGCTAGTGGCCGATTCCTGTCGAGCTTCGTGACGCTGTGACGCTCAACTATTTCAACGCAAACACAGTTACAAAGAAGCAAGACGGTTGGGAGTTTGCAAACAAAAAGTTAGGGTTAGTTGCAGACCCTACCGAAATGCAGGATGCTGTGACAATGAACTATCTCGTTCGTGTCTTAAGTGAAGTGTTTTACAGTTTCTATATACGTCTCGCTCCTCCTGGTGATAGTGTTAGATCGGTCGCTAAAGACCAGTGGATTCGTTCAAACGTTGTTGATCCGTTTTTCTTAAACGCCAAAACGAAAATAATGAGATCGGAAGACTAATTATATAAACTGTGATTGCAAGCCATACACTGCAGTCTGGTTTTGGCCACGGCGCGGATAAAATGGCAAAGCGCAAAGGGTCGTCCGTCAGACGAAAGCGAACCATCGGAGGAGCAGGAGGTATTATCTCTAGTGTTATTAACAAGGCGATTGACCTTCTACCTTTTGAAGCACACATCCCCGGCTATTCTTTCTGCGGACCTGGCACATTTTTGAAAAAAAGAATCGCTAGGGGGGTGAGAAGGGGGTGAATTTATTGGATGAAGCCTGCCGTATTCACGATATAGCTTACGATAAATACAGTGACTCGGAGCATCGCAATCAAGCAGACAAAGAGTTGGCAAAGCGGGGCTTGGGATAGAGTAAAAGCGTCAGACGCGACTTTAGGTGAAAGAGCAGCTGCTTTAGCGGTAAAACTGGTGCGATGAAAGCTAAAACGGCTTTCGGTGGTGGTGGTGGTGGGAAGAGACGAAGGAAAGTTGTTAAGAAGAAGAGCGGAAAGACGAAAGGTAGGGGCCTTTACCTAAAACCTTATCCAAAGAGGGGAGCTGGTGTTAGAAAGAAAGAGAGGAGTTGTTGTAAAAAAAAATCTCGATCCCGATAAGACCGTTGACAAATTTCGAGTTGATCCACTACGCTAAACAACTAAGCATTCCCAATTTTAGAGGGGTGTTTATGCGTGACACGTTACCTCAAATAGGGCCCAGAAAATACGAGTCAGCTATAGTTAATCTGGACTCAAGTTACGGTGACGGTACTCATTGGGTTTGCTACAGAAAACGCCGGCATAATGTGAGCTATTTTGACAGTTTCGGAAAATCTTCGCCCTCCTTGGGAACTCATATACTATTTCGGACCCACCGCTGACATACAGTATAATTATCAAAGTCGTCAGGGGTTTGATTCAGTTGTATGTGGACATCTGTGCTTAGAGTTTCTCAGCGGAAAGAATGTTTTGCCTGAGCGGGAAAGGTTCAAGAATAACTTGTGGACGTATTTCCTCCATACGACACCAGTGATTGGCGATTACGTAATTGGATTGATAGATCTGAGCACGTTCAATTCTATTCCCAATATTGAAAAGAATGTAAACGATAAATTTTATTACGGAAAAAACCATGATGAAGTGATAAACGTTTGAGGAAGGTTCTTACGAAGTAGAAGATATTGCGAATTATATACAGGGGAGACTACCGGAGGGGATCACAGTCCGCTTGAATGCAAATAACAATACTCTTAAGACCGAGATTAAAAGCAACGTGCAGATTGATTTCAGCAAGAAAGGCACAATTGCATCGATATTGGGCTTCAGCAAAAAGGTGCTGCAAGCTAATAAAGTACACACTTCAGAACCTGCCTGTGAATATTCTCAAGGTGAACAGCATAAGAGTTGAGTGCAACGTTGTTTCGCGGCTCGTTTGATAACGGTGTAGAGAGTCACGTTATTCACGAGTTCTTTCCACAAGTAGAGCCGGGGTATAAAATAGTCGAGACACCTGGTACAGTGATTTATTTACCGCTCAACGTTCAGAAGGTGCACACCATAACTGTCGAGCTTAAAGATCAAGACAACAATCCTGTGAATCTCAGAGGTGAAACGTTATCTTTGAGGTTGCATATAAAGAAAGTGGGTGCTCATGGGTCTAGTATTTAAGGAGGGTGTGAACATAATTCAGGTCATTAGACCGTCGCGCCTGATAGTGGTAACTTCTGCTAACGCAAATTTTCTTGCGCTCTCTTGGCTTTTAAAGTTAACACCGGCGCAATTCGTGAAAAATGCTCGATATAGAGAGTCCCGCTGAGTACAATGAAATCATTACCGGACTGGAATATCACACACATAATCCGTATGCTTCAACCACGTTTAATAATAACGATGAAATAAGGATACCAATCAGTTATCAGGATTTAATAACAGCTCCTTTTGAAAGCACACTACACGTTGTGGGTACAGTAAGCGGTAAGAAAAGCTGACGGTACAACAGATGCTAAAGTGTCTCTGGTTAACAACGCGATCGCTTTTCTCTTTGATGATATCCGATACGAGATTGGCGGTGTGGAAATTGATCGCACAAAAGAATGTAGGTTATAGCCAGTTCGTTAAAAAATATATTATCAGCTCGTGCGGAAGACGAAAATAATCTGGAAAATGCATGCTGGTTCGGCCCCGGTGGAAAGAAAGAAATGAACAAATTCTCATTTTCTGTGCCTTTAAGGTTGTTGTTGGGATTCGCAGAGGATTACAAGCGAATAATTGTGAATGTAAAACAAGAGTTGATACTGCTGCGGTCGGCGACAGATGCCAACGCTATTATTAGCGATGACGCAGCGACCCACACGTTGAAGATCACCAATCTGTACTGGCGGGTGCCTCACATCTCTGTATCCGACTTGTTTCGTGCTAAAATCCTACGTCTAGTTGAAAAAGATACTCCAATACATATACCGTTTAGATCGTGGGAGTTTGCACGAATACCCTGTACTGCCGCAAACTGAACGTCAATCATGGACTATAAAAACTTCTTCTCAATTGGAGAAACCACGATACGTGATTGTAGCTTTCCAGACAGAAAGGAAAAACAACTTAAAGAAAGACATGTCATGTTTTGACAGTTGTAAGTTTATCGAACATCCGCCTGTATTTAAATACACAATATTTCCCTTATGACAACATTTCACGGAGACACCGCTATATTCTACGAAATGTTTGTAAGATTTCAAAAACTCCTATTATGGCGATTTAGGTGGTCGTCGGTGGCCTGACGTCAGTCTGGACACGTTTAAAAATAAAACACCTCTGTATGTGATTGATTGTTCACGCCAAAATGATTCGGTCAAGTCTGGACCTGTCGATGTACGGCTAGAATTTGAGGCTACGGAAGCGTTCAAGGCCAACACCACAGCCTACTGTCTACTGCTTCATGACTCGTATTTCGTTTACACAATGCTCAAGGGCACGGTAAAGAAGATGATGTAAACGTGAATAAAACACGATGCAAATGACAGAATCTTTCAGTTTCAAATTGGACGCCACGATGGAAGGTTCACGGAAGATAAATATTGTCCTTGATTTGGTCGGTGAAATCCGTAGACTAATCCGCAATCACCAGTTAACAACAATGAAACGGACGAGTGATGGCTACATGCATTATTGCGAATGTGCGTATACCGCACCGGATTGTCAAGATGTACCAGACACTTGTGTATGTGTAATGATTGACAGGCGGAAAGATGAAATATTCAGACTGTTAAATGAAATTTACGATAACACTGTGCAAAACGACGACGACGATGTCATAGAAGATGATAGTGGACTATACGGATATCCTCTATGGAAGAAGGGGAGGAGGAGGAGGAGGAGGAGGTATGTAATTGTATAAGCCAGTGACTAATACGTCAGGTACTTAATGGTTTGCTCAAGGTGTACAGAGTCATTCGTGATCATGGAGCGAAAGAGTGAAAGACATACTGGCTACTGTCGCTGATGCTGTGTTTCAAGGAGGAGGAGGAGGAGGACCAGCTGGTGAGTCAACCAATGGAAATAGACAAGGTTAAATCAGTCCGTAAAAGCTCAAAACGAAATCTCCCGAATCTAGTTACCGGTGTGTTTTCTAAAGTCTCTTTACTTTTTGAATCCTGATTGTTCCAAATACTTGATTGTAGGATTGTTTGTTGATCACGACAACGGTGTCGGTATCTTGATGAAAGGTTAAAAGGGGAACGTTTGCGTTTTGGAAACCTGAAATGTTCAACATTCTATTAGGGTGCGCGAACCAAATCACCGGACTCTTGGAATCGACAGGCGTGCATAGATTCAGTAGTTCTAAAAGCGAAAGTGGAGAGAATATGGTGGTACGTAGAGTATTTGGTTCAGCAGTACGTTGTACTGTACGACGGAAAGAATACATTAACTCTGTCCGTAGACGAGTGGACTCAGTTCACCAACTGTCTGCCCTGCGTAACACGTCAAATCAACGAGTTGTTTTTAACGGAGGATCTATTGAGATCTTACGTCGGTGATGTGTTAGCATTGCCTAACAACGGAAGTCCGGACGAGGGTTACGTTGATCCGCCTGAGGCTTTACCACGTCACCTTTGCGACAGGACTTTTTGATGACGTCCAGTGCTACAAACGTTGGCCACATTCCAGCGGCGATGAATTGTGGCAGTAGTTGAATTTCAAGCTTTTCAAGGTAACAAAAAAACCGTTTATAATCAAAGAGTTTGCCATTGTGGCTAATTCATTTCAATGTCAAATTGTTTTCAAACCTCCGTTTCCTAGGGAGAGATTAAACAAGAAAATGCGTACAACAGCTCTGTGGTTAGAGAAGAACTACCACAAGATCTTGTGGGAAGAAGGCGATTTCCCTTACAGTGGAAAGTGTCATTCGCAACCTGTGCAAGCCGTTTACCATAATTTATACACGTGGTCATGAGAAAGCGAAATTTTTTAAGACGGTTTCACTCTAACGTTTGTGAGCTGGACAACCTGGCATGTTTATGACAGTAGTACATTATGCAGTTGTAAAGGATCGCATCGGTTTTCCTGCTCCCTACCGCAACACAGCGGCCGTGATGAAGATGTACGGTGTGCAATGCACGCTGCTAGATGTCGTTTTGAAATCCTGAATAAACAGACTCACCAGTCCACTTAGTAGTCATTCTGTTCACGGTCACTGTTGAGATTACATCGTGTCAGCATGGCGAGTACAGCTGCTGCTGCTACCGCTGCTGTATGGGACCTCATTTCTCGAGAGCCCAAAGTGCCTGTCGGTGTGCTCACTGATGCGTTCATTTTGAAATTTAGTCGCTTTCTGAATTGGAAGCTTTTATCGGCAAATTATACTTTTTCGTTTGACATGTTGAGAATATTTCAGCATAAAGTAATTTGGACCACGATTTTGGAAAATTCTCGCCTTCCTGAATTCATTTTACGTGAAATGATGCCGAACTTTGACACTTACTGTTGGATAGTAATAAGTCGTCACCAGGTTCTATCGGAGCAGTTTATACACGATTTTGCTGAACAGCTGGACTGGGATTACATACTATTGTACCAAAACCTTAGTGGAAAGTTTCTTCAGGACCATTGTAATTATTATAGTGATGAAGCGTAATGTGTCCCGTAGAAAAACTCCAGTTTTACGATAGACCACATTGAAAGGCTTCACCGAGTAAAGTGGTCAACAACCGATTCTCTGCTTGTGTTTCACGAGTCACATTGAAAGGCCTCTCTGAGTAAAGTGACTTGTAGGAATCTTGCTGAGAATCGGATCTCGCTCATCCTCTGTAAGTTACAACGAGTCACATTGAAAGGCTTCTCCAAGTAAAGTGGCTTGTATGAAACCGACTGAGAGATGCTTCAGCTTCACCTGGATGAGGCAAGTCATATTGAAAGGCTTCACCAAGTAAAGTGACTTGTCGCGTCCGCCTAGTAGTATAATGTAGATTAGTACAAAAATGTCCTTCTCGGAAGGAGGAGGAGGAGTTCGGCATTGAGTTGAGAACTACTCCTGGAAAAAAATGTCTTTGCGAGAGCTAAGGAGTTTGGCATTAAGTTGAAAACTTCAAAGCTCACGTGGGGCAGAAAAAAACACTTGCAAAATATAAAAGTTTTTGCGAGTACTTGACAGTGAGACGGAAAGGTTCGGCATTTAGTTGAGAACTTTAACGGACTCGCTAAACGGTCTCGCAAGGACACCAAAAAAAAAAGTTTATTTTTTCGGAGGTGGCAAATTTGTTATGGAGTGGCCATCACGACAGAGTGGGCGATGGTTGGGGCCCACTCGCAAAGAGAGGTGACACGGAGAGGTTCGGCATTGAGTTGAGAACTTGAACGTGTTCAGTGTTCTTTGTTAAGTGAGATTAGGCCTCCTGGGGAAACTCACTATAATAAAAAACGCGCCGAGACCCCTACGGCCTGGCTCAAAGCCTACCGTGGTGATGGAAACGTGGGTCAACTACGCTGCATTCCTGTCTATATTCAGCTTGGCAGTTTGCCACGACCACAGCTGCGACTACCTCCACTTTCATTCCAAGGTATATATATACTACCTGTGGCAAGGTGATCGTCACAGTCACTCTTCGTCTACGTGTCGACGCTCTCATTACAGGTAAGTGACTACACTACACATTTAACTGTTTTCTTTAAGATATTCGACTGCGCTCTCTATTTGCGGTGTTGTTGCTCACGCATAGTTATTCTCAATCCGCTAACCAAGTTAACAGTTTTACGATGAACTCGTTGTTAAGATTATTCGCTATACAGATTGTCGGTTTTCCTTTACAGATTGAAAAATGGAACTTTCTACAAAGCTTTCGTCCCTGGAGAAGCATGGTGAACCCACACCAAAGATGGCGATAAAAGAGTTGACACGGAAAGCTGGCTACAGGATCCTGGAGGCAAAGAAGGTGGACACTAAATTTGACCGGAAGGCAGTGATGTTACTCGTAGAAGTGGACAGCACCAAAACAGCCGTCACATTTCTACCGGTGAGATTTGAAAAGACTTTAGATGACAGTGATCTACAAGAGATGACGTCGTCTAAAAGGTATAAAGTTAGATGTACGGGTGTTAACGGACTTTTGGTAGATGTTAAGATTTGGAAATGTATGTAATCAGAACGCTTTTAATAAATGTAGTACGGTCGTCAACACGTGTGTTATTTCTGCAAACACCCCCGCCTCCCTGCTATTTTTAGATAGTGCATCTATGCAGGAGATGTACCGTCACATGTGGTGACCACATGCAGTTGCTGGTGTTCATAATTGTGGGTCTTCTCACTCAGTACTGTGTTCGCGCCGACTCGGTTAAGATGATATCAGTAATTATTGCTGCTTATTCTTTGTATTTACGTGTTATTGACCTGTTGTCGACTCCATCACCACCACCGTGTCCCCTTTCGAGATCTTCCTCATTCACCTCTTCAACAGTCTCCTGGGGTAGTGTTAGTAGCGGTTGGGAGTTTTTTTGGGACTCAGAATCAGAATCCGAGAGTGGATATTCAAACACAAGAAGAAGAAAAAAGAAGACGATTTGCGTGGTGGTGGCTGGAACGGCTGGAGAGAGTACTAGGCTACTAGACTTCCAAAAAAAAAAGGTGAGTTATTTTTATTGTTGTCTCCGGTTATCATTAACAGATCACTACATTTCACCGTGATAATGTTTTCCGTCTCTAGTTCACCAAATACCAATAGCTGAAGATTCCGACTCTAGCTGGTTTTAGATTTTTTTTTTACAATAACCGTACGGTAAAGTACCATATTCACCTTCACGCTTGCGTTTTGGGTCAGTAATTGACAGAGTAAGGCGTACAGATGGCCTGGTACACACATGTGCAGTTGTAGTCATTGGAATGCACAGCTGTATCCGCTCTGTCACCATGTGCTGTAATGAGATTATGCTCGCCTACACGAGAGAGAGCAGTCATCGCTCTTAAAGGTATGCCAACCGAGTGGTCTAAGCGCTCGTCTTACGTTCCGCGGGACCAGGGTTCAAATCCTGGGCGGCTTGGTATACTTTTTGCGTCCTCACTTGTCGCTACCAGAATGTTGTAAGCCGTCTCTACCAGATAGCAGCACCGCAGTCGCACACGTACGCTAAGAAAAATAGTGTTACAGTAGGCATACTTTTTGCGTCCTCACTTGCCGCTACCAGCATGTTGTAAGCCGTCTCTACCAGATAGCAGCACCGCAGTCGCAAAGCTAAGAAACTACAGCTGATATGGAAAAAACCCGTTGATCGCCGGGCGCCCCGCGCCGCACGTACAGCCATATCGCGCCGCCACGCACAACTCGTCTCCGTGGTCCAGTGGTCAGCGCGACAGTCTCGCATTCGTAGGGGCCCGGGTTCGGATACCGGCCGCCGGAGACACAAATTTTTGTTCATCCGCCATGACACCGTCCGCCATCGCTCGTCCGCCATCGCTCTCGTAAGGTGGGGGGGCTTGCTGCTCTCCCATTGGCTGGGGGGTCGTCGCAGGGGGTCTAGGAGGGGGCGGGGGGTGTTGGAGGGGGGAGGGGAGGGGGGCAGGGGGCGTGGCCTAGCCGCCATTGCTGCTTTCTCATTGGTCCAGAATAACTCCATAAGAGCCCATGTTAGCGCTAAAGTGGCGCCCGTTCTACTACGGGGTTTCCTTGTACTTTGTTTTCTAGTCTAGTGATCAGAAATTTACAAGTATAAATAAAAAGTCATGAGTTTCTTAAAACTGATATAATGTTTTCACAAAAAATTAAAGTGATCGCCAGCCAAAACTAGCTTAGTTACTGGTTGTAATAAATGAGCTACAAAGAAGTAAACAAAATCAAGTGATATGTTCATCAAAGATAATAGTTTCATTTAAAACATTTAAATCCAATCTTGAGACACATAAATCATAGTGACATTACCGTCAGCCAACGATATGGAAAGTCTAAATTAGCCATTTTCAGCCAAGTATTTGTTACTGATATCAAACATTCTAGTTTATATATTTTTAATCAAGTTCGGCCTACGAAACTTTAAACCTGTAAATTATTCTGTTTAAATATACTAGTATATTTATTTTTATATTTCATTCATTGAACGTTTTCTGCGACTCCCAGTCAGACAGCTCAGGATGTACTATGTGTCAGTATAAAATATATTGTACTACACAACCCTGCAATTGTTGGTTGGGACACTTAGCTAACTCAGCTAAGAATATATAATTATATTTAATATAACTTATTGGATATGATATTAGTAGAGTATAATAAAAAACTAATGCATTATTGCAACTATTAGTTAGCAACCATTGAAATGTAATACGCTTTGGGAAGAAAAACGTTTACGGAGGTATTTTCTGATTCAATTTACAAGATGAAACGGCAAACTATCTGCTGGAGAGAATACATACGTTAACCGTACTCTGAAATATTATTGGTCTAATAGTTTCACGTTGCAGTTGTAAACAATAAATCTGCACAAATTTTACTATATTACAACATTATTTAGGAGGTCATGTTATTTTTCTTTTCTGTATATTAGGTCGGTAGACTCTTGGATCTGTACTCTGATTTAAGACAAGACGGAAAGTCCAGAGCTTAGAATAACGGTATGAAAGGGTATTTTCACGAAAAAAGTAGTTGTGTTTATAAAGCTCAGTCTCGCTAACCCGTCTCTCTCTTTGTCAGCACGTATCCTTCAAAGTCCTGAATGTATGGTCTTAATTGTTGTCCTGCTCTTGTCACTATGTCGAAATAAAAGAATTTTGACCATTTTGCAATGTAAACATCATGTTGTTCCTATGGATACACATAATGTTTATATTTTGTACTGTTAAATATTTTTAAGCTATTTTCCTTATTTTCTTTTAATCTTGACTTGTGCAGGCACGTCTTTTCTTACATCACGCCTATTACTGGAATGCAACAAAATCCCCATTATGTGATTATATAGTCGTACATTCTATAGTTTAAAAATATATCAATAATTTTTAATATGCATATATTTCGAAATGCAACCCAGACACGTTTGACATGACATGTTACTGCACAGCCACATCTACAAAACATAAATAGGCTTTACAACATATTTTATTCAAGTAGACTGCTGTACAGTGAACTTATAAATCTCACCCAAGAATTATTCCTTCACGAATTTATAACTATTAATCCTATTATACATTTTAAACAGATTGTTACTGTAATGTATGCGAGTCGACACTGTACTCTCTATGGGTCGGGAAGAATAATTAGACGATACATTTAGAGTAACGATGCTCTAGGACCGCTCGTAAAGGAACGGACGGGACACGGAGGTTACATGACGGTGTCTGGTCGTGGGACTCCGGGTGGACTGCTGGCTGGCCAGCTTGGACCGTTGGTTGTAGGGTAGTGGCGTGATGTGACGTCACAGGAGAGCAGCCTATGAGCATTCTTCATTCATATCAGACCACATCGTATGTTACATCGCCTGACAATACATACTGCCAACATCACTGGTGCAGACATTAAATATCACTATGGGTACATTACCAACTTAGTACTTCTCACACTAAATACACTACAGTTACAACTTTTATTTAGAGGGATTGTATTACAGTTTAGAAGAATATAGATTTATAATAAAGCCTACATCATTCAGGTTTCATTATGAAAGTGCAATCAACTTAATGTGTATATTATAAAACTAAAAAATATATTTAGTTTTTACGTTTATACAGATATTTTGGCGTTAATAAGTCTATTATTTTTTAATTGGTACGCTTCCTCACGTGATAAGTATTTGTAATATTATCCTTTTTTGGAAGTAACAAATATATAAATGCACGCCGAACAGTTTAATGGTCTTTTAGCTACAGTTGTCGCCAAATCTTTAATAAATATGCGTTAGCTAAATTTGAATTTACCATACATAGGTAGGCCTAAGAAGCCAATTTGAATAAAACAGTTCTAATTAATACCGATATTTATAATTAATTTGCAACTTGAAAAAACCTGATTTCCAGAAGGGTCTCACAATTCCATAGAAGATGATTGCTGAGATAGATCCAGCCACTCAAGTGGTGAGCGGTGTATTTTCTGGATAGCTTATTGGAATGCGCTTGACTCCAGTTATACATAAAAGAAGCTATATATGTAAACTTAAATAAAAAGCGTGGTAGTAATTTTAAGATAATAACAATACGACCACATGTATGTTAAACACCAAGTCAGTCATAATTGTTTTTAGCTAAATTATAGCAAAGTCTATCATTGGAAAGATAAATTATTCATTGGCAGGACTTGAAATAACTCATGAAACATCACAGAACCTTTTTAGGCGACACTCGGTGTGGCCTTGTTGTGACCTTGATCAGTGAAGGAATCGATTTCAATGTGTACGCAAAGGTTATTAAAAATCCTATTTAAAACCTATAAACGGAAGATTCAAAACGAGTAGTCTAATATGGTGTAATCGTCAACATATGGAAAAACAACGGGACATATTTAAAATTACTAACAAGCTTAAAATTACACTAGAAAATAGTGCTTGTAAATGCCAATGAAGACGTCAAGAAGATAAGAAAACGCCTTAGAAGTAACTAAGTAACTTCAATGTAGAAAACCTGTAACCTCAAACTTTTTAAAAGATAATAAGCTCCACAAATGAACGATTTTTAAATATATTTTTATTTTTTCGGTACTTCTTAGAATAATATAGATGAAATAAATTTTACCGTATTATTCCTAATATTTACAGCACTTTAGGAAAACGCTGGTTTTATTGGAGCTTTTTGAATGATACATAGTTTTACAACTTAATTTAAGCTATTCCCTAATCTGTTCTAAATATTTCAAATAATGAGAATTAAGATTTTTACGCCTTAAAACAAGTTTTCGATTAAACTGTAATTACATTTACTTCTTCTTCATATTTTCATAAAATATCTTCATAAATCCTAATAATCTAATAATCCTAATAATCTTCGTAAAAATCTTACAATTTGATTATGACAGGTTTACATGCTCACTGAACGAAATATTTAAGATAAGATGATAGTAGCTAAACAATACCTATCATGATGTAATAAAATTAACCCATAAACTATTTTAAAAACCGTTTTAGATTAAAACAGTCATATTCAATTGTGTACCATAATTGTTGTTAAAATTATAACAAGAACCCAACCATTCCGAAATATGTTGAGGACGAAGAATCATAGCAAATTATCTAGGAAATGGAAGAAACGGGAAACATACTTGTAAATTCTCGTACTACCGTGGTTTGTTGAAAAATCTCTTACTGTTGGATTATAAATTATCCGAGTAAAAATGTATAAATGAATATCAAAGAAATAACAAATTCAAGGCCGGCGGCCACTCGTTGTAATCTAGGATTTGAATCTAGTGTTTCGGAAGAAAACATTTCCAACACTATTGCGTCCAAAATGTACCATTTGCAAATAATTGTATTACAAAATATACATTAGAATAAATAAATAAAATATAATTGTTATACAAAGGTCACCACACTAACTCAACAAAATACATAAGTTTCAATGTGGAAAAAATGACAATAACCTAAAGTTTGTAATGTAAACTGACATTGATTGGCTTATAACATTTCTTTAAAACATCTCCTTCCGATTAAAAAAAATATTGCTTACTATTGGTGTAATCAGGATTTCTCAAAACTATCAAGCTCAACCCATCTATATAGCTTTCTAAAATGCAAAATAACTAAGGATATTTTTCTATCTCAAAATAAATATCCTAAAGACTAGTTGTATATGTTGATAATCAACCCCAAATACTATGTATCACACAATTACATAAATAAATTCTATTCAAATTTCTTTGTAGTTTTTGTAGTTAAGTAAAGTAACTTTTTTCATTGTATTAAATAACTGTAAAAGTGTTGTAACTTATCATTTTTATATTATGTTCTAAGAATGACAACAACACATTACAAATTTAGTCTAGTTTATTACAGTTAAAGCCATTAATTTATCTAATTAACCATTTATTTGTGCAGTAAGGCAAACCGTTGGCTGACCCACATTCATACGCAGACTAGAAACATAAACCACTAGGCATGAATGAGTATTATCGCAATTGCTGTTTGTTGAAGTAGATGTGACAGAAATAAAGTGTAATAAATCGCTACCTTGTTGAACTTGTTAAGGAAAAAGCTTTTAAAACTGAAACTTGTAATCTTGAAACACTCCAAAACTCTAAAAAATGTATGTCCATCAAATTTAATTTATTTATAGGTTCTAAACTCAAAAACTTCAAAATTAAAACAATTCTACATATTTCTTTATTTTTAAGAATTCAAAGTTATATCTATAAATTTAGCTTAATTCTTCATTAATGGACTTGTTAATGTCTAATGTTCATTGTGTGATTTAGCAGCATTGTAAGTATGTAACTGTCATTATGAGATTGCTTAGTTATCTGACAGCTAAATGAACTAATATATCTACAGCAGAGGAACAGAATCCCTTTTTACTATATAACAGAAAGTTGGTATCCGTATAATTATATTAAAAGTTTACTTCGCTTATAATATTTTCATACTTATTTTGTTGTGGAATAAAAACATTACCGGAATTCTTTGAATTCTTTAGAGTAAATGAAACAGTAAACATCTTCATAGAAATTAAACACCTGTTTCTTGGAAAAAACCATATCTTAAGAACACTTATGAACATTTTAGTTACTCCAAATGTACATACTCGAAACTGTTCTCCCTTTCGTATCGTTTGAAATAAAATTCCCTTTATTATGACAGAAATGTCGTAACATAAATATTCAATACTGTCATTTGAGTTTTTGTGTGAAGAAATAATGAGTGACCCTGAAACGTTTTAGAAGCCTTCAGCTTAAAAGTAACAGGTCTTAAATATATTAGTTTACATCATTTGTCAACTAAACAAAGATTCAACTAAATACCTTTGTATATAAACCGCTACAGTTCCTGAACTAGAAAAGTCTTGAACGAATTCAACAGTATTCAAGTAAATTTTTGCACTGAATTCTAGGTTTATATTGATGCTGTTATTTAAAATGAAATACTAACGAAGAAGTTCTTTTATTAATACTTCAGACAAGGTAAAGGTTATTGTTATCATACGAAAACAGCATGGACGAACCAGCACTCGAACTCAGCCCCTTTAGTTACCAAGCTGAGAAAGAATTACTCAGCTACGGTAGAACGTGCCTACTAGACACGTTCTAGTAATTATTTCTGCAGATTGTGCCCACTACATTACAGTACACATTTTGCATTAATATACTATAATTAATCTTGCTATATTGCATTAATGTTGCTATATTGCAAAAGTTTTGTCGTGAAACGGAAAACTATAATTTAGTTTAAGCGAAAAGTTTTAAGAATTTGAAATTTCCCAGTATGCATTCATAACTGTCACACTTATATTGCCTGATTTTTGTTTCGTGTACTATGGGAGGTACCTAACAAAATAAATGAAACTATCGTGTTTTTGCTAAACTATTTACAAGTAGATAAATTATTACATAATTTTAAACACCATTAGAAGGTCTATTATAAGTCAGTCATTATAAACTACTTTCAGCTTTATGTTGGTATTTATGCTACTACCGAATACCAGGAAGCTAGCTGTGAGACACTGCTAAGACAATTGTTTTCTTATATAATTCTACGATTCTATCAGCTGTATGAATCAGATTCAAAATTCATACGGTCGTGAAATATTTTGGAAAATATTAAACCGAATCTGCATGCACGCTTTAGTAACATGGGGAATTAAACACAGCCCAAAGCGCAAACTTAACCAACATAACCATAGATTTTACGGAGAACGTTCCAGTGGAATTTATTTTGTCTAGTAATCATCCAAATGTAAGATCGAAAAGTTATGAAAAGATCAACAAACATTCAATTATGTTTGCTTTTAATCACGCTATTACTTTTTATACACTGTTATTTATTTACAATCATAATATATGTACTGGTCTTGTGACTTATTATACGATAAATTGTCTGTTAAACTAGGATGCAAACTACACAATTTGGATGCCAAGACAAGGTGATAGCAGTAACTATGATTTAGTTGGTATATTTTAGTATTAGCCATAATAAAATCATTTCAACTTTATGTTAAATTTATACTACTAACGATTACAGGGAAGATATCTATGAAACATAGCTAATTAAATTGTTTTCGTAAAGAAATATTCTATGATACTACGAACTACTTCAGATTCAAAATTCATAAGACTATTGGATACCTTAGAAAATATTAAGAGGATTCTGCATGCACGCTTTAGGTAGTAAGATATATGAGAAATTAAAATAAGCTCAAAACCCAAATGTAAAAAAATAATGTGAAATTAACACAAATATTTTATAATATTCTTCACTTTTATTACCTGTTTTGCAATAGGGTTCGCTGGGTTTGCATGCCAAATTTGACTTCTATAGCATATTTCACTTACGATATAACCTGTGGACGGATAAACATACAATCATGCAGGAAAGTAAATTTTAATCTCATGGTAACCAAAGAGAATTCCTGTGAGTTTACTATTTTTAATGGTAGGCTTCTATGACGCTCAGCCTAATTCCACGGTTAGACAGCACCATTATATAATTAATTAATTATGACAGTATTTTGTAGAAACCTCATGATATAAGGTTTTATATCAGTACTCAAATAAAATTTCTGGTAAGGAAACGAGGGTACAACCACAAAGGTGTGCAATAGAATCATCTATTGCAAGTTAAAAGTTACATTGAGCAAGATATTTTCTTTGTACTATATTAATAAATGTGGCATTACAATACCACATGATAGTACACAGTTTGTTGAAATGTTTAATAATTCACCAATCATAGTTGCAAATAAGAACCATAAGTATTCGCTCTGCCAAATCCGTACGATTGACCTGCACTACTATCAAACACAGTAACGCAGCTATGTTTGGAAAAGCTGATTCTATGTGAGTGTTGAGTTTAGCTCCAGTCTACCTTTCTCTTATGTGCAGCAACTGAAATCAACCATCTTCCACACAAGCAAATATTACGTGAAATCAAATCTTCTAAACAGTACACATCTATGGTGAGAAGGTTGATTCAGTGAGGCTGTGAATGTTAAGTGTTAAACCGATGCGGGGGTTTCCTTTTAAACTTTTTTCGTTTTCGGTTAACAAAATATTTTTGGATCGCTTTCGATTAAAATGACTCGAGATTTAAGACGTCTCAACAGCATCAGATTTTAGACGCTGCACTAAGAAGAAGGTGAACTCGAGTTAAACTCAACAAACGTATAGAATCAGCCCTTCCCAAACGTATCTGCGTTATTGGAAGATTCAGTAGCTCCACCGTGCTTTTGGATCGTGTCAGTCAACATCATAGTGATTTAGTTGTGCACCTGATGAGACATGAGTATATAGGGTGCACAATGAAAATAATGACCATTATCTGGAAAATACATTATTTAATCATCCGATTAATAAAAATGGTGAAAATACTTCAAAATAGTCTCCTCCTGCATCAATACACCTGGGTAGACAATTCTGCCACGCTTGGAAAGCACACTGGAACTCCTCCACTGGAACGCCTTCTCAGTAATAATAACTTCAGCTTGGATGTTTCCCACTGAATCCCAGTGCTTTCCCATCAGCTCTCTCTTCAGTCGGTGGAACAAAACAAAATCACACAGAGCTATGTCAGGGCTGTAAAGTAGATTGGGGCACCATGGAGGTCTTGTCCTTGGTAGGGTAGTTGGCAACTACGAATGCCGTGTGGCTGGGGGCATTTTCTTGGTGGAGCATGAAGATGAATTTAATATCAGGCCGGACGCGGGCGATCTTGCGTTTCAGTCTCAAGCACCTACAGACAAAGGACTGCGTTGACAGTTTTTCCTTGCGGTACAAAACTCAAAATGGACGATTTCTCAAACCTCAAAGAAGACTAATCAGCATTATTTTGATACGAGACATGCTCATGTGAAATTTTTGGGGTTGGGGAGAAGATTGTGTGTTATTCTCCAAAACGACTTATTTTATTTCGTCATGAAAACATAAATTTCATTATTATCATTTAAAAAGAGGAATTTTAATATCTAAAATTTAGTAAATAAAATATAATTATGCATTCCTAATATCACATAATTTAAATTTGCCCGTTATTATCTCTTGTTTTGTGAAAGAGAGCTCTGGCGTGGATTTCTGTAAACTAATAGAATGAGTTAAAACTTCAAGAATAAATTTAGGTCACAACTGTTTGGTATTGTTTTTAATTTTTTTAAATATATCAGTCAAACCAAAAATAATAATATTTTTTATATCTTAAATAAACATCAACGAGTAATTTGAACTGATAACGAATTTTTTGCTTACTAGCAACGCTAGAAATATTGTTGTAAAATACAAATTAGAAAATGCCTCTCATAACAATATATATACATCTTTTTACGCGAAAAGTTCAAATGTCTATTGGTGTCCATTCAATACGAAATATTGTAAACTGATTCTCCCTGCACTCTTTGGGTACTAAGAGGATTATACATAGCACCAAACACGAATTAGTAGCTTTTACAGACAACTTAAAAATACACTGTATTAACCATATTTAAATGTACAATTATATAATATATATAATTATATAATAAACAAAAATAATCCTTTCAAATGATCTTTACACTTTTTATGAGATATATATGAACAAATAGTATATAACTTGACGATGTGTTGAAAATGATTGTGAACTGATTATTTCTGCACACCAAGAGTACTGAGAGGATTTTAAAACTTAAATCTGAAGTTTTCTAGCTCAAAAAATATACGAAATGTATTTTTTGATCAAGCAATCTTCCTCATTGTATAAACCCTGTTAATTGTAAACGCGTTATAACTAAATAGAAAGTGTTTTCACTATCCACTGTCCATTGAAACTGAAATTATATAATTCCTTAGAGGAAGACAAATACTATTTTTATAACTTATAAGAATTATTTGAAAAACTTGTCGTGAAATTAAAGATTAAATACCTTTTATTAATTTTTCAAACATTTTATTTTGATTTTGTTTGCAATTATTGAATCTGTTAACGACTAATAAAAATGAAAGCTATAATTATTTTATAACCATTCCGCAATGTTCAAACCACTACCCTAACACTAATAGGGTAGTCACACTAGATTAATTAACTTTCCTAATTTATTTGCATAGTTGACTTTGATTACTCTCTTGTAGTTTAAGGAATTTTAATTTTAATTTTACTTTACAAACTATGTTTCATATTCAAATATAGAAGGTATTTTGCTCAGTATCACTATAAACATATTATAGAAGTGAAAAAATAAGCTGTTATATACTTTATTTTGTGCTTAAAGAGGCCTCTGACCATATCTGCACAAGACGTAAAGTATTTTAGCAAATGCATTCTCTCTTTTTATTTAGAAACCACTTTAATTATTTTATTTGGAATATTTAAAATCGAGTGTTCTACAATACGGTAGACTATTGAAGTTACATCAACATTTAATTAAAATTTGAAAATATAATTATTGAAATTTTCAATCTTAACTAGCACCCGTGTATAATAAGATTCTTGTTAACGAATAGTGCGTTCGATTCGGTACTCAAAACTCTGACCCTTTACGTGGGTACAGCTGAGTCTGTAAACACATATTACCAAAACAGTGGAATATGTCTACCAGGCACATTCTAGTAATATTTAATCAGCGTGTGCCCAATTGATGAGAAGGTGCATGTATTGTAATACTGTTCCGAAAAGAAATATTTAAAATTATGCGTAAGTTTTTAATTTAATGAAAGCTATAATGGAGTCCAAAAAGAGAGTGAGTGATTAAAATCTCGACAGGAGAGAGTTCTAGTGTACGATTCAGTAACTACTTCATAGAGATAAAAGTCATAGAATATTTTTCTATTTTCAAAACTAACCCTATACTACTTTTTATATGTAATTGAAACAGTGTAACATGATATAGTCGATCACTGATATTATTATTCACTTATTTTACTTAAATTTCAATATTTATCCATGGAAAATACGTCAGAAAGAAGGCGGTTTGACGTAAGTAAGGAAATATTTCTCTTATATAAGTATTGGTTTTTTCATAAAATATTTAAAAATAGGACCAATTTTACCATGCGTCAAAATCTTCTTTTATCTTATATTACAAAACGATTCTCTCTGTATTCTTTGTTTTTCAGAGCGGATTGTAAATAGCCTACATCACAACATTTGCAGTTTTTAAACAAAGCTATGACAACCTTAATAAGTCAAGAAATCAAATACGAAATAATTAACACGTATTTTAATGTTGCTATTTAGTACTAGTGTTTGTCACTAACTATTCCGGTGGTTCTGTCACTAAAAATAGAGTGTGTAAACTGCTTTGTTATTGAGAGATAGAAAAGCAGATGCTGTGAATTCTAAGAAAATATTAAAAGTAACTCATCTGAAAGTTCTGGTCCTGGTCCTGGCCATAATGTATCCTGGAGGATTTTCCCGGCCGTACTCGAAATAGAACGATTTTCATCATAAACTGAGCGATAGAAAAATTACTGTACAAAATTTTGTAGCTTTTCGTTTCTATGGATATACATAATTTTATATATTGTACTGTTGAGTATGTTTCAAATGTTTTCCTTCTTTTCTTTTAATCTTGAATCGTGCAGGCTTGTATTTTTTATGACACGTCTCTAACCGAAAAGGAACAAAATTCCCGTAAAACAAGTCGTACATTCTCTAGTTACAAATACATCAATAAACATATTTATATCATGCTTGTTTCGAAATCCAACCCACAGGCACGTTTCACATGACATTTACTATACAGCTACATCTTACAAAACCTACATAAACATCATATCAGATTCAAGTAGTCTGCCGTACAATGCACTTTTAAATGTCCTCCAAGAGTTATTCCTAACGTTACTTCACGAATTACTGGTAACAATTTTGAAGGAAACAGGATTATTGCCGACATTTTCCATAGCTCAGTGATTCAATACAATCAGCCTATATACATTCAAAATCTAAAAATCTGATATCTTCTTCAGGTAAATGATTAAATCAATTCATAACTAAAATCTAGGTTAAAGTAAATTTGAAAACATGCCAAAGCGTTGACACGCATGTCTGGAAACTACAACAGCTTTGTTGTTTCTCTATTCCATGCACCCTTACTCTAAAACATGCACTTAATAAAAACTAAATACTAATTATTACAACAGAACCATATAATACATAGAATAGCTATGAAAATATTATTATAAACTTTTAACACCAGAATATTGCAACAATTATTCATAAATCTTATATTACGCTACTGAAACTAAGTCTTATAGATTTATAGTAAAGCGTACTTAATTCAGGTTAAACTTTTATAGTGCAAGTAACTTTCCATCCATATCAAAAGAATAAATAATTATATTTACTTTATGTTTATAAGGATGTTATAAACGATAATACGTCTATCCTCTAAACTTATTTTTGTAAGCTAATTCACATTTGGCTAAGTATTTATAATTTTTACTTTTATGCAAGTTAAAAATATGTAAACGTTACAGCTAGTTATTTAATTAAGAAGGTGTTGTAGCTACTGTTGTTTGCTGATTTTTAATGTTACGTGTTAGTGAGATGACACATGTATGGGACTTTTACAAACCTAGAATTCCAGAACCTGGAATTTCTGGTGTAAAAATCATTCTGGCTCTGGTTTAAAAAATAATTTGCCGAAGTGTCCTGTTTAAGAAGATATACAGGCATACATAAGTAAGCCAAGAAGCATATTCCAATAAAAAAGTCTATTTCAGAACTTCATTAATATTTTCCGACCTTGACAAAAACCTGAATTCCATAAGTGCCTCACCATTCAAGAAACTAAATTTGGTAAAATTTATCCAGCCCATAAAGGTGTGGTCGTAAGAAGAGAAAGCCAGCTCTGAGCGAGCCTCTCCAATCAAAGCCGGTCTATTTCCGGGTGGCAACACACTTGTCTAGGCTGGCAAGTAATCATTGACTCATAGGGAACACTAGAAATACCAACAGTCATCTCCCGCAGTGGACCAGATCTATCGAATCAACATTGCAGAATCTCGACATTTTAGGTTAGTGATGTACCACTCCTGGATATCCATAAGGTTGCACAGATTAAGTGACATAGGTTTTGCTGTACCTAGTGTGGGTTCAACCGGAAGGTATAAACAAACCAGAATTGAACCCTTTGGGGAAATTAAAACGTATAAATAAATATTACTGTGTTTAGAGCTAGCAGATATATTACATGAAATATTCATAATTTTTTCAGAGGAAATGAGTACACATTTTCAGAGAAAATAAACAAACTTTTCTTGGAAAAACGAGATCTTAGGAACAAAATTTATTTTAGGCTCTCTAAATATACATGCTTGAAACTGCTCTCACTTTCATATTTTCTTTATAACATTACATTTTATAGCACGAGAGAGACGTAGTAACACAACATATTCAAATACAGTTATTTAAGTTTTTGTAAATCAATAGTTTTAGTAGCCTTCAGCTTAAACGGAACAGGTATTTAATAAGTATTCAAATCTATTATTTGAAGCCATTCGTAAAATTAATAACTAAAAATTCAAGTATATGAAACAGTTTTAATTCCTCAACTAGAAAGAAATTAAACTAATTCAACAAAAAAGTAAAATTCTGCAGTGAGTTTTATGTTTTATTGATACTGTTATTTAAATTAAAATACTAAGAAGAAGTACTTTATGTATGTAGTTTGTATTTTTACTATGCGGAAACAGCGTGCACAAACCAGAACTCGAACTCTGGCACTTGAGTTGATAAGTTGAGACAGAATTATTCAGCTACGTTAGAAGACGTCTACTAGGCACATTCTAGTAATTTATCAGCATTAGCCCAATAGATATTGCAATTGCACTTTTGCATTAATATGCTATAATTATTATTGCTATATAATGCAAAGTTCTTATCATGAAAAAATAAATTATAATGTATTTTAAGCAAAGAGTTGTCAAATTACAGATTTGATATTTAAGTATTTTAAAATAGCAATGGCGTCCTGTACAGAATTACTGGATTGGTTGATATTTGTTTTGTGTACAAAGAGAAGTACAAAACAATATGGGTTAAAATAATGTTTATTTGCTAACCTGTTCACAGTTATATAAATTATTACACGTAAACACTTAAACATAACCTACTCAGGTGATTATTAGTCAGACAGAAAAGTGTATTAGTTGCAAGTATTAAAAGATTAGTTACAAGAACGTTAGATAAAACTTATGCTAACCAGTAACGAGTAATAGATTTAAGAAGATATGTATTATTTAAAATGAAAATAATAACGAGACAGTTTTATGGACGCTCAGCCTTATTCCGAGATTGGACATGCACCATCATATTTAAACTCATTTTTCTTTATGTGGGAAATTTCATTCAAAGTTTTTATACCAGTTTTCTGGTAAGCAAGCGATAGGCAAGAGTGCGACAAAGTTAAATATTGTCACAAACGTTTAACATTGGCTGCAATATATTATAATTTATTTTTATTCTGCGAATAAAAATTTTACTTGTAAAGCCTTACATAATAGTACTGAGTTTGATAATTATTTTCAATATTTTCTCGTTTCCATCATGGTTATCTTTAAGAAACTTTGCAAAAATACTAGCTGAAGCTCATCCAAATCCAATGGGTTAACATGTACTAATATAAAACACAGTGTTCCTCAAATATAAATTACACTTCATGCAAATGTTTCAAATCTAAATTCAGTTCGTTTTCGGAATATCGTGCGAACTGACAGACAGACAAAAATTAAAATATCTCAAGCCTCACGAGTGATGAGTTTCGCTTTAAAGCTCAGCGTATTACTACAGTTTTTAAAAAATATAACAGAACTAACTTAAGTGGAATATAATGTGACAATATAAGGACGCAGAGCTGAAACATGACGTTAATTATTATCTTTATAAATTAATTTAAATAACGGAAATAAGGCTACAATCTAAAAAAGTGGGTTTTGTGATAACTTTTATTTTTAATTGACACGGACATCACCTAAAATATTAACCTAAGCTCTGAATTTAATTTTAAGACAAATACTTTAACAAATATTTTCTAATAACCCAATAAATTTCTAAAGGAGCCAGTTTATTACGTCTAATAATAAACTATTTTAATACAATACAAAACTTAAATTTGAACTTAAAGCTAATATAAATTTTAAGTCATCATGCGAGTTACTTTATCTGCATGATTGTCGAGTCGTTTTCATATATAGTGACCATCACAATGTTCCAGTTAGTGAGGAATTGATATGTCTGTGAAGTAGAGTGTTGACTATATATTTCTATAGTCATGAGGCTATGACTATATACCTCAGTTTCCAACCGGAAATATTAGAGTTTCTTCAAAAATCCAGTTGGCAATTTACATTCTTTATTT
>NW_025776724.1:0-126219 GCF_021130785.1 Homalodisca vitripennis
AAAATCTGTTATGTTTATGATATTTTTACACGGGGAAGGGTTTATATTATGCTATGCCCATTTATGTATACTTACCACAAAGGCAGCGCTGTAAAATATAAAGATTTTCAGAGGCGCCCTGCACATTATAAACTGCAACTACAAGTCAGTTACGTATATTAAATTGCCAAACACTATTTGAAACGGTGCTAATTTATTTTGTATATTTGGCTTAAAAAATACATTTCTAGGCTAAACCTAAAGCTTTGGAGTGTTTAGACCACTTTGTAATAAAGTACATGTGCTTTGTTCGTGTGCAATGGCTATAGACATTCACATTTCTGACAGATTTTCAAATTTATTTATATAATTAAATTGTAAAACCTTATGAAATTTCGTATTGATAAATAGATTTTAATATTAAAATGGGTTAAGCTATTCACTATTTTTATTACATGATAATTTTGGATCTTACACTAAATAAATTTAAGATGGGTTATTAGGTTTAGGCATAGTTTTAACCAGTTTATCAGGCTTTGGTTTCAATTTAGTATGGATTTTATGAACACCAAACTATTAAATGCAATATTCTATCCGTGCGAAAAATTTCCATATCGAATAAATAAATAATTAATTTAGCAGATATTTCCCAAAATGGGAGCATAAAGAAGCTATTTAAACCAGTTTAACATTTTGAATGTTTAAACTAATAGTAATACTGAATTCTATATACTTAGTACTAAATGCTCTTTACATATTTATACAAATAAAATATTTGAAGTAATTTTTTTTTAGAATTTATAGCAATATATTTTTACATATAGCAATATTTTAAGTGAAAAGCTACTGCAATTAACAACACTACAGCCAAAAAATCAGTAGGAATGACTTGATTTGCTATTAAAATAGTAATTAAGTTATTTAAGTATTTTAAAACATGATTTTAAATTTAAATCTAGATAATACGTGAATAAAACTGAGTCAATGAGCGTTCTTATTTAGGCTGTGCTTTAACTAAAGAAAAACCCTAATATCTATGCAGTTTATTATTATTTGGCTTTTCTAAATGAAAATTACTATAATTTAAATTTGCCTCTTCGTTGCAGAGTTTAAATATTTCAAGAACTGCTAAACTATGTTTTTTAAACATGTGCAAATTACATCTATTTATATTATATAACCAGAGAAAAAGAGGTAGCTTTTAAAAATATTTCCGTAGTTAACAAGAACATTTTAAAAATTGCTTAAAATGTTTAAAAAATTCAGATTAAATAATTTGGTAAAACATTATTATGCGAACGCTGCACGAGAATGTTTTTATTGAAAACGTTAAACACTTCGTAGCTATAGACGTTATAGACCTTGACAGTAAGGACCAACAGATCAAAAATTCTTCATATTCGTTATTGAAACGAAAAGCAAAACGAGTCAGCTGTTCAGGTTAGAAGATACTCTCGCTTTGTATCGGAAAATAAAGTAGATCACGTGGGTGTCTAACTGATGCCCAAAGGTATTGTGCTTGCAGAGCTAATAACACAAAGAGTAGGCTAGTGTACTACAGTGTATTTTGATACAAGTATTGGCGTTTATTATTTAGTAGTGTTTGCAGTGGTGAGTATAACGAGGGTAAGAAATTAGGTAACATCTTGTACATGTTTTTTTTACACCAGTTTAAAAGTACACAATGATAAATTTATGTTTCTTGAAAATTTTAAAAATTGTTTTCTATAATATGACGAGAATGGATTTTTATTCCTTCTTATTGCATTGTTGTCAATACATCGGTTGTATATCAACTGTCTACCAATACAATTAACTTGAATTCTTCTGTATTATAGTTGTATCACAGTTGAACTACCTCAACTAAATATATGCTACATGTGACGTGTCAGTATTTAACTATCACATACAAGTTTTTTATCACTATTATAATATAAATGTGTCACTTGTATCCACAACATCCCGTCTCACAGTCCAACGGTCATGATCACATCTCATTTGCGCTGACATCAATCCCACCCAACTGACAACACTGACATTCGCCTAATTATGCTGTGAGTTACCATATTAACACTGACGTCACTCTACAAAAGCATTATCTGTACGTGGTAATATTAATGTCAGTTGTGATTACTCATTCTATTCTCTATGTTATTCATTCTAGATTTAATTCCCTAAAAAAAGCTAATGTGTTTTAATATTATATAAGTTGTCTTCCGCTACATTTACGTTTTTTATATAAATGAATATGATTAAGTTCCTACTAGTTTGTTATGCTCCAAGATTCTTTTACAGAAAATACGAGTTTGTTTTTGTAACAAATATACGAAGTAGGAGTACGCTACTCCACGTGTTGAGTAAATAGGCTTCGCTAAAGGTTTCGCGAGTAATTTCAAGACTATAGCTCATTTCATTATCAAGATCTTTTGCAATTAGTAAGTTAGCGATTATATAAGAAATAAATATAAACATTTCCATAGCAGATATAACAGAAAATTTTATGAGCTTACTAAATTCTCCATTAACACTCAGCAATATTTCATGATTTGGATGTTTACCATCATAGAATCTCATTCTTGCCATTGTATAAATGAAATTTTATGCAAGGTATTTCTGGTAATATTTACAGTTTTGAAGTTAAAGAAGACAAAATTGAAAACTTTTCCAGCCCAACGAGTGATAGGCTTCAATAATGCCCAGCCAATTAATGGATGAAAAGTAGGAGTACTTATTATTAAGTTTCAACAAAGTACTTTTTGTTATATTTGAAGTGGTTGACTATAACCGCTATTTTATTACATTGTTTTGATTTTTTTACTCAGAGTATAAATGTTATTTATAAAACTTTTAGACGTGATTTCATTCATACTCACTTCTACGAGTATGAGGCATTTCCAATTTTGATGGCAACTGACAAGTATGCTAACTAGATTCACCTAACGCTTTTGCAGAAGAATAAATATTTTAGGTATTAATATTACTTATTTTATTAGATCTCTCATGCACATCAAAGTGCGGTATTTCAAAATATGAAATTCTTTCCATTTTTAAATGAAATATTAATGACAAGCATTACTTTTAACTAAGCATCTTTTAGAAATTCACATTTTGCTTTTCTAACTATTATTGGAAACAGTTTCAAGCAATATTTAATATCCGAAAGTAATTTATGAAAAATTTATACATATACTTTAATATTTTCACATGAAAAATATAGAAAGTGCTATAATGAAAAATATAAAAAGTGCTATATAGACGGCTTCAATATTATAAAGTAATCAAAAATAATTAATAAGTGACATAGTTTTCCCACCTCTAGAGTACTTAATAAATCGGTGGGTTTGAAATATGGGTTTATAAAAAGTGAGTGCTTTATAGTAAATTATAGTAAATATAAACAGGTTAAAATTTCTGATCAAGGGGTTTCAAAATGTTTAGCAGTCTATAAACAGATATGTAAATGTTATGAGTGTATATAAAAAAAACATGAAGCAATTTCTTAATCATTTGTCAACGTATTAAAAACTAATATAACGACGTCAGAAGTATTTTTATTATGTATATATAAGTATGCTGTGTATAGAATTTCTAGAGGAATTTCCGCCCTTGCGCACAATACGAGGTTAGAGATATGTGAAGAATGCCGAGAATCTGCCGAGTCTCACAAAGGGCCGAATGTGAATGTCACTTATTTAAAAACTGTGCACAGTTTTACTCTGTCTGAAGAATGGCAAACCTTAATACATAATTAAGTAATTAGTCATAGCGACGATATTTCCAATTAAAGTCAAATGAGAGTACGAATGATAATTAATTGTGATTGTCAGCACAACTTTACCCCCCCACTCGAGGAAGGCCAATGAAACCATTTATTATTGGTACGGCTAAAAAACAATAAAATAAGTAATAAACTATGCTTAATTTTCTGCATGACCACATCATATACTCAAGTATAAAAAAACAGAGATTTTAAAAAAATTGACGCAATATTTAGTCGGTTCGTAAAAAATTAATTACGAACAAACAACTTAAAAAGAATACAATTATTACTTGAACACAAATAACATATTTGAGATAACATAATCACAAATAAAATACACAACCTACATCGCGCTAGCAAGGGAAGCTTCAAGTTCGCCTCAAAGCAAAACCGTCCTGACCCATAGCTATCTTTATCCGTATTAAATTTCGATAAAGGAATAATGTTTATATAAATTTTAACACGAAATATCAACCCTATAAATTTACCAATTATTCAAAAATTTGTGTATATGCAATAATTTAATGCAGAAAAATGAATATGTATTCCACATTATATATACTATATATATATACACTAAAATTTAATAAAATACATATCATAATACACTAAAATGTTATCAGGCAACGAAACAGCATAAGTTTAATGTTAGTTCAAATTAACAAAGTAATAAAAACAGAGAGAGGGACAGGGAGAGAGGCGCCGAGAGGGGAGAGAGAGCTTTTGCTTTTTATTCAGTCAATTTCTCATTGCACATAAACCTAAGAGGACATTTGCACTTGGTAGGTACACCAGAAGCTGAAATCTTTTAGGATATTCTTCTACACGTTTACGAAATATTTAACTTTAAACACGCAAACTAATCAAGGATTATAAACCTTATTACATATTTTTTTACTATAAGCTAAATTAAAAGCTGATCAAATTTATTCAAGAGATGAAAGAATAATTAATTATGTGAAATTGGGTATTGCAGGATTATAGATGCTGTATGTATGAAATCTGTCTCAACAAGTAATTTTCCGATTGTTAATTATTATATCCGTAAGAGATTTCTTTTAAAATGGAAAGATTTGCTCAATAAGGATATGAATCCTCACACATTGGATTTTCACAATACAACTCACCAAATACAAGTGATCAAACCACAGTAAAGAATACTGGTAGGTATTAATTCCACTTATAGATACACTGATAGGTACACTTAGTCATATTAGAATTGTTACTGAACTGTTGCGCTGCAAGAGTATAAACAAAATGACACTCAATTATTATACAACATAAGGACATGTTTACAATAATCTAACATGCAAACATTATGATCTCCTTTATTTTGTTTCAATTTTCCAACTGATTTTACTTTTAGTTTTTTTTCTTCAACCCTATTACGACAGTAATTAAGGAAATTTCAACTAATTTCAGTGCTAAAAGGCAGTAAGTCACGGGATATTAGTTAGTACACGGAGTTATATTATGACAATATATTCAATGGAGAGAGGCATTGAGATAATTAGAAGATATTCAGTGCACAGTGACAGTGCGACGCGGAACTATTGTTTAGTCCACAGAGACAGTGCGACGCGGAACTATTGTGTGTGCACAGAGACAGTGCGACGCGGAACTATTGTGTGTGCACAGAGACAGTGCGAACGCGGAACTATTGTGTGTGCACAGAGACAGTGCGACGCGGAACTATTGTGTGTGCACAGAGACAGTGCGACGCGGAACTATTGTGAAGCACAGAGACAGTGCGAACGCGGAACTATTGTGTGTGCACAGAGACAGTGCGACGCGGAACTATTGTGAGGCACAGAGACAGTGCGACGCGGAACTATTGTGAGGCACAGAGACAGTGCGACGCGGACTATTGTGGGGCACAGAGACAGTGCGACGCGGAACTATTGTGAGGCACAGAGACAGTGCGACGCGGAACATTGTGTGTGCACAGAGACAGTGCGACGCGGAACTATTGTGTGTGCACAGAGACAGTGCGACGCGGAACTATTGTGAAGCACAGAGACAGTGCGACGCGGAACTATTGTGAAGCACAGAGACAGTGCGACGCGGAACTATTGTGTGTGCACAGAGACAGTGGCGACGCGGAACTATTGTGAGGCACAGAGACAGTGCGACGCGGAACTATTGTGAGGAGGCACAGAGACAGTGCGACGCGGAACTATTGTGTGTGCACAGAGACAGTGCGACGCGGAACTATTGTGAGGCACAGAGACAGTGCGACGTGGAACTATTGTGAGGCACAGAGACAGTGCGACTCGGAACTATTGTGTGTGCACAGAGACAGTGCGACGCGGAACTATTGTGTGTGCACAGAGACAGTGCGACGCGGAACTATTGTGTGTGCACAGAGACAGTGCGACGCGGGAACTATTGTGTGCGCACAGAGACAGTGCGAACGCGGAACTATTGTGTGTGCACAGAGACAGTGCGACGCGGAAATATTGTGTGTGCACAGAGACAGTGCGACGCGGAACTATTGTGAGGCACAGAGACAGTGCGACGCGGAACTATTGTGTGTGCACAGAGACAGTGCGACGCGGAACTATTGTGTGCGCACAGAGACAGTGCGACGCGGAACTATTGTGTGTGCACAGAGACAGTGCGACGCGGAACTATTGTGTGCGCACAGAGACAGTGCGACGCGGAACTATTGTGTGCGCACAGAGACAGTGCGACGCGGAACTATTGTGTGCGCACAGAGACAGTGCGACGTGGAACTATTGTGTGTGCACAGAGACAGTGCGACGCGGAACTATTGTGTGTGCACAGAGACAGTGCGACGCGGAACTATTGTGTGTGCACAGAGACAGTGCGACGCGGAACTATTGTGTGTGCACAGAGACAGTGCGAACGCGGAACTATTGTGTGCGCACAGAGACAGTGCGACGTGGAACTATTGTGTGTGCACAGAGACAGTGCGACGCGGAACTATTGTGAGGCACAGAGACAGTGCGACGCGGAACTATTGTGTGTGCACAGAGACAGTGCGACGCGGAACTATTGTGTGCGCACAGAGACAGTGCGACGCGGAACTATTGTGTGTGCACAGAGACAGTGCGACGCGGAACTATTGTGAGGCACAGAGACAGTGCGACGCGGAACTATTGTGAGGCACAGAGATAATAATACAAGATGAATTCAGTTTCCATGTAGAGTGAGACAAAGGACTCTTGCCAGTAAACAAATATAGAGTGAGGAAGACTGTTATAATCATATAACAGTGACAGTGAAACAATAAGTCTGTTATATTAGTGCACATGAACAGAGAGAGAATATTGGCAGTCCACAGGGAGATTGAGATTAAATCCCACAGTGTTTTGTTAAAACAAAATTTTGACAAGATTGAAACAAATTCATTTTTTATTGTCTGCAGTAAAATGACATGAAAGTAATTCCAGAACAAATAAACCTCTTCTCACAGTCACATTTCATCGTCGTATTATTATTTTGACACTTCTAAGCCAAAATAACACTTTTAATTTTAATTTATTTATAATTTCTATCGAATGTGAATTAAAGTGTATAATCCATACAGCCTAGCATCAATGTAATATAAAATTTCAAACACTGATTTGTTATTTCATTAAACATAGCTTTAATTACGTCAATTTTTGTAATAAATACGATAAAAAAAGTCAATTAATGTTACGGTTCATTGAAATTTAAAAGCCTTTATTTGATCCAAGAAGAAGGAGGTGGTTACCAAATATTTAACATCGTTTAGTGATACAGGTCAATATCCCTATATTTCGAGGTATAAAACTTGATTTCTTCCTCAGATAAATAACTAACTTAAGGCAAACCTATAAATATAAACAAATTAATATAAATAAACCATACAAGAACGTTTGTAACACATAAATCAGTAATCTCAACCAAATATATAGGTTTCACCTCCCTGCACTATCTCTAAAACATGCACCAACATATACTAGTTATTGAAACTGATATAAGTGATACAGGCTACATCAAGTCTGCATTGAACTACCATTCATTAAAAACCGAATTCTAATCATTGACAATACTTCCATCGTCAAAAGCTAAGTTTTAAAAATTTATCCAAGAATGTATCTTAGGTAGAACTCTTATTTTATTTAACCTCTTTCACCCTCATCCAACATGCATCAAGTGTAAAATACTTTAAAAATAGTTGAAAAACTACTTCCAGTAAGAAAAGTTCATTAAACCGAATTTGCAGGACGTCCTTCATCTGGGATACCATATCAAAGTAAAGGTATTTTCACTCACTATATGTTCTAAGCTACATGCCCTTGAATACGAGTCCAATTATAAAATTGGCCTGCGAATTGTCTACTCCAGTTGACTTTACGATGTGTGGAATGTTAGTGTCCTATTCACGGAAACTGCGTTATTTCCTCTTCTCTTTTGTGGCTGGATCTTTCTTGAATCAACTCCACAATCAGAAAGTTCTATCTACATCTCGCAGACGCATTCCTTTTCAACAAATCTAGTTAAATCATGCCATTAGTTCTTTTTCAGGTGGTAGGAGGGATGGCTGCCAATAGATCGAAGATGTCGGACTAAGGATCAAAGGTATAAATTGCGCACTTTCATACCCTGCCTGTAAACGTGGCACTTTATATCAGTACCATATGTTATATTATATTGTATCGACGCTCATTATTATCATGTTTGATAAGATCTTGGCATAATTCAGTGGCCCATGAGGACTTTTGAAGGGGTTTTGCCCCTCTAGGGCATCTGTATCTCCTTAAAAATATAAACGTAAAGACCAACCTCAATATGGTGTCAAGTAAACAGAACATAATCTGCTCAATCCGTTTACTCCTTTTTGCAATAACAAAGCATAGATGATAACGAATTGAGGTTGCATCAGCGCGTTTAAAACTAAATGATAATAAGTGGTGATAGATAATAAAAAATTTTTTTATCCTTATCAATAATGATCTAAGCTTTTATTTTAAATTCGGGAATTAAGGTCAAGTAATTGAGAATGTATTCCTGTTTAGTCGCGCATGCTAGTTTGTTTTTTCTTCAATTGAATTGTGTTATATCAGAGAACACCTCATTTCGTGGTAGGTTGCTTGATAAACACACAATGTTTTTAATAGTTTTTATTTATACTTCCTGTTTTAAAAATAAATAATGATTAAGTTATTTTTGAGTCTGCATCAGAAAAGGTTATTCCATCTATTTTCGTACCTTGACTACCTGTATAGAGTTAGTTCGGATTTGTTATTTATTTATTTTCTGTTGATGAATGCAGATTACTATATTCTCTCTTAAACTGCTTGTTATCAAAGCTATCCTTCTCTTCAAGCGACTGACCATAATGTAATTTATTACTGTATGTAGCTTTCTAGGTATTAAAGTTTTGAGGTACTTTATATCTCTCATACTGATTTTTTGGGAAATCTGGGGCTCGATTTTACATTGTATCCAGCTTTGTATTGGAAGAAATATATATCCTTTAAGAATCTGTTATTTTTAACATTAATAACTTAGGCTAAATAATTCAAACTACTTTTAATTCCCCAGCAGCAGATGAAATACTGAAGGTATTATTACATGGTGACATTAGTATAATTCGAGCAACATATTTACAAACTTTAAAATGGTAATAGTTTTAATATTTATTGCTGGTGTTAATATAATATGTGCTTGAACGCAATAATCTCTTTTAAATGTAATGTGAAAACCGCTGAAGGTTGTGCTGTACCTGACAATGTAAACTCTATTGGACAGAAAAATACTTATGTTTTACTGACGACGGTGTCTGTCTCTGACAGTCTATTTATCATCTCGTACCTGAAGATGACAAACTTTGTATTACTATTTAGCTGTCATTCTTATTTGCTCACAGGATTTGAAGAGCTGTTTTAAATGAGGTATTTTTTTATTTATACATAATTTCTTTAATATAGAAATAACATGCACAATTTAGTTTAAATTCCAATAGATTTTATTTATATACTTTTCAAATGTAAACGTCTGTACACAATTAATCGCTAAATAAAGTTGCATTTTACCTAAATTAAAGGGATGCATTATTACTATAAAATATTCTGGATATCAAATATTCATTTGTTATTTAATAAGTTTATACCTTATTACTAATAACAATAAAGTAACATCTCTCATGTACGTCAGTATAGATATATTTCATTATTATATATATATTGATAATTTTATATCTTTTTGCTTTCGAAACACTCTTAATTAATTAGTCAATTTCAGTGGTAAGTAGTTTTTAATAATAAACTAACTAAAAACCCCAAATTTGTATTGATGAAGCTTTAGAAGAGCCTTGGAGAGAATTTGAAAAGTTAAAAATCTGTCTGTTTGGCCATCTGAAGTCTCAAATATCAAAGGGACGTATATATTTTAATCTTTTTTTTGAAGTTTATTTTCAAAAGAGGTTGCAACAAAACTTAGTTTCATCCCGTAAAAGTGCAGAAATATCAGCTAGATCCGTAAAAAGCAACTACCGTTGATGAACATTATAACAGGTTCCCTCAAATTCAAGCCGCTTACAGCAGAACTCAGCTTCATCTTGTGACAATGGCTAAAACTTTACAGAAGAAAAACCCTTCTCACCATATCTACATCACAACAAATAAATTTCCCAAACCAAATTTCACTCTTTCGTTTTGTAATATTTTATAATAGCCTACCTTAAGAAAATCTAATTCGTAATAGTATAAATTCTTAGTTTGTAATTAAAATTTGGTTCGTCCTATATAAAAATTTGTTAACAAATAATTTAAACAGGTATTGATAAAAGCAGTGAGCACATGATATACATCAAACTTTTTGTAAATCATTTAGAAACCAAGTTTAGTACAAACCAGAAATCGACAGTTTGGTAAAGCGAAAAATTGACCACCTGAGAGCCTTTACGCACGAAAGTAAGCAGTTTACTCGGGACGTGACTAGACTGTCAGCGGATGTCACCGTAACACCTTTACAGGTCACACAGTTAATGTCCTAAGACGCTGATGTGTGGAAATTACTGTGTACTTCTACGATTGTAACGATATAACTAAAAAAGTTATAGACTATAACTATGGTAATTTATGCACGTTTAAATTATTTTTATATATGGTTTTAATTATGCAAGCAACTAAATTTATTATTCAGGACGAGGGTTTAAATTTTGAAACATTTAAATTTTAGTTTCTGTTCTAGGTAGTTTAAAAACTTAGTAAATGAATACTGGACTTAAGGAATAGCTTTTTAGGGTAGTTAATGACTATTAGCATCCAATAAAGGATGATCTACAAGGATTTTTGCAGACACATTTCAAGAAAGCATACCTTAAGATGTGCATCATTATATATTTGTTGTTTGGCAGATATAAATGAGTAAGGGAAAATTCTGGTATCCGTTACTATGATAAAAAGTTATTATATTCTTATTTTTACTTTGGGCTTTGAACTTTACTTGATGTATTTCTTACATTACACTTTAAAACGATGACCATCTTGAGCTATGGTTACGTTACATTTATTTGCCGAACTCCTTAAAGACCATCCTCCTCTGGATGTAAAGAGTAATAAAGAAACCTTAAAAATAATTCTAAATCCAGTATTCGTTTAATAAGTTTAAAGAGTTGTAAAAATGAACAAGTCAAATTGTGTCAAAAAATAAAGTTGCACATTAGGAAACCCATAAAGTAGTTTTTATCAAGACTTTGTCAATTCTATCTTTTATTGAATTTTTATTGTTTTTCTTATTGTGACTGCTGTAGATCTTATTAGCTTATTTGCTAATTAAATATTGATTTTAGTAGAATTTTTACTTGGCTTGTTTGTGGCTATAATTTATTATGTGTTTTTTATCCCTCATCCTGTTAATCCCTAATCCGATGGGAGAGTTATTAAAAATTTCCTTGTTTCAATAAATACAAGCAGTTTATTTTATATTTAAATAGATTCATAGATTTTTTAAATTTAGTCACTTTAGTTCAAACATTCTGACACGTTTGGATCGTCCGCTTAAACTAATACACTAATATTTATTTTTAAACACACTTTAAAAATATTGTAAACCAAGATCTTGTAGTTAAGACATGAATCAATTAGTGGAATATGATTCAGCTGAGCTTTTCTCATGTACAAAACATTAGATCTTTGTATCTAGGGTATACAACGTGCAACTACAATTGTACAGGAATATAGAGGCATTGTTGAGTATAAACTTACACTGAAGGCTTTGTCCTGCAGCACAACTCTAGTGGAAACACTTGATGTGATTTCTCCAGTGACCTCTGAGTTAGGCCTCGTGTTTATTAAACACCGTCCATTCTCAATACAACACTAAAGTGCATTTGTATTCGTGAGATTTGCTTCGTATTTCAGTTGGCACAAATTTTGGTTTTTTTCCTAAACATAAGCTCATATCTTGGACCGTTATGATGTGTATCAATCGAAACGAACATTGTTAATTCTCCATGCTTACAATTTAAATAGATGTAAATGCAGGATCATAGTATTAGTATAGGTTTTGCAATAATAATAAAAAACTTGACATTAGGGTTTGGAATTATTAAATATAGGTATAATATCAAACTAAATTCATCAGATATACAAAAGTTCTAGATAAAAGTTTTTAATCAAAAGTTTAGTTAAAAATAAATCCAAACAACATGTGGATACATAAATATATGTGTCACATATGCGTTAAAAAAATTATTCGGTCTACCGTTCATATGTTAGTTTGGTTATTTTAACGCATATGTGACAGATACGGTCAAATACAAAATAATTGAACCGTAAAAAGTAAGGGCTCTGTGGTGTAATGGTTGCACATTCACCCGGCAAGTGAGGGATCCGGGTTTGAGTCCCGGGGGACCAAGTACTTGTGGTTCAATGTTTATTGAAATTAAATTTGTCTATTAATTGTCATCTATACAAATTTGATCAAGATATATATGTATATATTATAACTGATTTTAACCTATTTCAGTATAGAAATAAGACTACCATGGGTTCATTTACCAGAATACTTCCATAATCAATTTCGGTATAGCCTGTACAAGTGCAACGTATTTATCTCTGCTGTTTACCAATATCAGCTAAATTTAAAATTAGTATAGATACTTTAGTTTTATTTCGGTTCAGGGTTTATCGTTTAATAATCATATATAAATTTTTAATGTACAAGTACTTAATAACATTATGTGTAACGGTTTCTAATTTTTGTATAGCAAAAGTTATATATATATATATTCGGTTTGGAGGTAGACCTTGTATCTGATTTATGACTATTACAAGAAGCATTACATGTTCAATGTGGGGTTATGCTGTAGTTACGGCCTCATGCGGAACCTGGTTATCAAAAGTCAATTTCCTCAAGACTTTGGGGGAGAGTAGGGTTTGCTTTTCTTCAATCTTCAGCTACGATAATCCTGCTTGGACGAAGACGCGATGACATTTTATTTCAAAGTTTTTATCGTTTGGAAAATTAGATTTTTCGTTAGGGTGTTTACCAAAAAAAGCTGCTAACGTTTTATTTCGAGTTTCGTAAGAGTTTTACTCTCTTCGTAATGATGTATTAAATTATTAGTTTAGTTAAATTTTGATTATTGTCATAAATATAATAATTACAATATTAAATTAAATAAATATATTGCCGTTCTGTCATAATTCAATGTTTATGCAGAACATTTGATTGAATTTGACGCTCATTTAATTAATATTAAACCGCTCTAGAGACCAAGATGGGATTTTCGCTACTTTACAGATCAGTGGTGCGTGGCTTGAAAGGATTTTCGAAATAACCATAGGCTTATATTCATCCCAGGAACCGCAACAATTTCCAATAAAATTTTGTCAAAGTCAGTAGATCGCGTGTGAAAACAAAACAAACAAGCAAAGTCATTTTCACATTTATAATATTATTCGGATTGGAGGAAACTAATATGGTTTTATAACAGAAAATTAACCTGAGTCTTCTATTACATTTTTTTAATAATGCACATAAAAAGAAAATTTACTTTACACAAACAAAAATAAATACTTAAGTTTCCAATTAACTTGGTCTTGTTTACTTTATTCTTTCGATAAATAGCGGGATTTGCTTCGATAGACTAAAAAGGAGTTTGTAAAAGTCTAAGCTTTAGCATAGGGATAAGTTATCAATTGGCTACCTAATTCCATTCGTGTATTTGAATTCAAATATACATAATATGAAAAGTAAATACTTTATTAATAAAATAAAAGTACGTTTATACCGAGTAATCAATTCGTAATATCTGACAGCTTTTTGTTTTCATAGCAGTTTTAGTGGAACTCTCTCAATACCTCTAATGAGTTTAAAGTGTAATGCAATAAAAGTTGTGTGATGGATTAGTCTATATATATAAAAATGAAACTGTTCGTGTGTAACAGCATCACTCACAAACGGCTGGACGGATTCGCCTAATTTTTTTTTTTTTAATTTGTTCGTCTTGATCTGTAGAAGGTTATATGATACTTTTTATCCCTTTCCCGATTCAGGATTCCGCCCCACTGGTTACAGAAATACCCGTAAGAAATGCATTGCAGCAAACATATGTTATTAAGTGAAAGAGTCTTTTCAAATTTTTAATCAGCTGTTCTTTGTAAACATATATAATGCGACAAAAAATATATTTATATATAATTTAATTACTACACTTATAGTTTTTAAAGCATAGTAATATATATAAATGAATGAATGTTTGTGGGTTTCTCCTTTATAGACTCAGAAACTATTGGACCGATCACTATGAAAATTTGTATTTATTTGTATTTTTCTATGTAGAAGGTTTATATGCAATGCCCATTGATGTAACTCACCACCAGGCTGTACTGCAAGATATAAAAGTTATCAAAGCGCCTGCACATTATAAACTGCAATTACGACACAGTTACGTATATTAAATAGCCAAACACTATTTGAAGGTAAAGAAATATACGGGCAAAGCTTAAGAGACGCGTGCGAAGCCGCGGGAAACAGCTAGTTAGATTATAAATGAATTGCTGCCTGAAATTTAATCTCTATAGAGCGACCTCTCTTATCACCGTACTCTCAGAGCATTAACTTTACTTCATAATTAGTTGACCACTGCAGCTATAATGCTTTAGTTACACGTATAGCATATTTAAATGATTAAAGCACAATCATCTACTTCAGATGCTATGAATGAATGATTATGTGTGAGAAAAATATCCTATTGATTGAAGTTGTCTATCAAAGATGAGTAAAGTATGCTAAGATGAGTAAAGTATGCTATAGTTGTGTCTAGCGTTAATTAAATGATTATATTAGTTAACATAAATTTATATATCTAAATGGCAATTAATATGGCAAAACTGACTGGACTATTAATTTATTATAAAATTATGGGGTTTGATTATGTTTGTTTGTCCGGATAATTTCTCGGAAACGAACTGGCTCGTGGACTTCATTTGTATAGAAGAACACTGACCTTGATGGTTGATGTCAGAGTATGGGATTCCGCTGAATATTTTTACAAGACCTACCAAACGAAGAATCTCGGTTTTATTTAAAATCATGATTGCAGCATTAAAATATTAAAATAAATATATGTACAAAGGAACCCAGTGCTCGCAAAAAAGAGATGGAAACACGAGACATATTATGCATGAGTTATGTGCCCTAGCTAGCCCATCACATACGTAAAATTGTGTATAGACTTGTTGTGTAAACATTTATTATTTAAACACTGAAACGACACCCAATTTCACTAAAAAAATGGCAAGGTTTTAACTAGCAAGATATGACGAGAAAGGCTTAGAATTTAAATTCGTGTATAAAACTTGAATTCTGCAAGAATGAGTTCTATGATGCGTACTTTTAACGTCCACCTCTTTTCTGTATGATCGTCTGTCTATCTGTCTGCCCGAAGAACATCTCATGAGTAAAATCAGCTATTTATTAAAGGTTTTCCTAGCAACTTTAAAAAAAACCAGTTATGACGGGTGGTTTAATCTAACTTATGCATTGCATATTCTAAATTGTATGCAGCTTCAAGGAGAGGAAGCAGGGAGGTTTATTGAGACCACAGAAGTCGAACAAAATTTAAAGGGGTAAAGTGAAACGCTACCTGTGAAACGCTAGGCAACCAAGGCTCCACAACTCTGAACCGCGAGGCGACCAAGACGGCATAACTTTGAATCGCTAGGCAACCATAACGGGATAACTGTAAAACTTTGAGGTGACTGTTAGGGACAAATGTGAACCAATAGACGATCGTGACAGCACAACTATGAATCCTTAAGTGATAGACGCCATAAAGTTAATCGCTAGGTGACCAAGACGCAGAACTCGGAACCAGGAGATGACCAAGCCCGCATTGTACCGTAGTCGTAATTATTTATGCTGAATCGCGGTAGGAAGTAGGCTCTTATTAACTAGACGCGGTGCGTGGACATTGTTTGTTGGTTCGAGACCGGTCAATCAGCTGATCGTGTTATCTACGGTGATACGTTCCGAACCTGTTGGGTGGAGAGAGGCAGTGCAGTCTTGAAGCCAGAACGAGAAGGTGCAGACGTCGAGTAGAGAAGCAGTGTTCTTCCTCTAATCCTATAGTTTTGGGATCTAGAGTAATTCTTTTATCGCGTGTAAATTTAATTCAAGTATTTAATTTTTCTTCAGTGCGTATTAAATCCCTATCAGCCTTCGTAATCTTCAAAGTAGTAAGTCCCGTACCAGCGTTTAGTTAATATCTTTTACTTTTATACAGTTGTAAATACATTTCTAAAGTTTCCCCTTTTACAGAGTCTAAGAATTTAATTCAATTTTTTTTTGAAGTATTGTGAATTAAATTTTGGTCGTAAAGTTAATATCAAGTTTTCTGTTATATTAATTTTTGAGTATTTTAAGAAGAGAACTTTTTATTTTATTTTATTAATTTAAACCATTTTTGGAGAAGTATACAGTTTTTAATTTCATTTTAATTTTAATTCATTTTTGATCAGACTCTTAATTAGATTTGTTTGATTGTGAAGTTTTGAAGAAAATCGAATCTAAAGTGTGTAAACTTTGTCAAATTTTGAGTGAACTTTAATCTCGGAATAAATCAAGTATTTCCGAAAAGTTGTTTTGATTTACGAAGTATTAGCTCCATATAAATTTAATATATGTACTATAATAACGGTACATAATTTGCACCAATCTGCTTTTTCTTTTTGAGCATTAAACTTGTACGACAGGTTACTTACAGGAAAGAACTTGTGAACTTGCATAAACTTGTCGGATTCCTGCAAGTGTGTATAACTTGTATAAGACTTGTGTAAGACTTGTATAAACTTGAAAAGTGTGTATAAACCTGCATAATTTTGTGTATTGTGTAAGACTTAGGACTTAGAATAGTATTGTGATTTTAGAATATTTGATTTATTTTACTATAATAACGGTACAGCATAAAAGGGCAAACATCACGATACTGTAGATATACATAATATATAAATGAGCAAACCTCGGAGAGTTCTGAGCTGCCTTAAATTTTACCCACATTACCAAAGGACCTGGAATATCTAGATCCAGTAGGAAGTGGGTAAAATAATAGTATAATAGTCCACACACATATATATATATATATATATATATATATATATATATATAAAAACGTGCTGTATTATAGTTAGTCATACGTTTTTATTTATGTACAGGATGTAGGCTGATTTTCTCCACATTATCAATATATTATTAATGATATTACACTATTTCCTTGTGATATTCTGATTAATGCAATTAATCTTGCTGAGATTGTATATAGTTTAAAGCCATCAAGAACTAGTAATCTGCTAAATATGTCAAATGCATTAAAATTTATCATACATGATTTATAACTATCTTTGTAAATACTCGTGTGGGAAACTTTGATCCAAACTTGTTATATCTTTTAAAAAAATTATTTCCGGAATACAACTCCTTCAATGTATTTCAACAGTATCATTATTGATCTATATTTTTGTTAATTTCATTAAAAAAAAACATTTTTTTATCAAATTCTGTTAAATCTATAACTATTAACTTAATAATATTTAAACCTGAAACGTTTTACATGGCAACGAAAAAGTATTTCTTTAACCTTATAACATTTATCACACAGTTTTGTAGAGCATATAATTGCTTATCTTACCTGCTAATGATATTGTTTAAGAATCATCGGTGTATCTTTGAAGACTTTTCTCAAGATATAGTTGAAGTTCAGAGAACGATGTGACAAGTGATGTGGATGCAATAAACATGTTCGCTTTAGACTTAGTAAAAAACCCGATTAATTGTACTACATTTTTAATAATACTCTTCAATCAATCAATAAAAAGATAAGTATAATACCGTAGGTTGTAAATAAATATTTACAAAAAATTAAATAAATTTAAGAATTTTTAAACCAACTTATTTACTTAGAAAATATGGTCTTTTTTATTTTTTTATTTACCTTTTACTTTTTTTTTACTTATTTAATTTTTTATTAACTATTAAATTTAATAGTAAATTTAATTTATAATTTTCTTCATTTTCAAAATAAAAATAAATTTTTTGTAGAAAACATTCTGACTTATAATACAGGACGGTACGTAATGATATAACATCAGCCCACGCTTGGGTTGTGGTCCAGATGTTCTGAAGAGAGATATGTTCCAATTCCATTCCAATTCTCGTAATCGGTCCAAGAACTTCATTGTGAATTCCAGACAAAGCTGTTTATCTGGTTTTACTGGCAATAGAGCAGTTCCCATACAATAGAACACAAAACCATGTGTAATATAATTGAACATGTGTATTATAAATAGAGTTTCAAGGTTCACACAAAAGCAGCAATAATTAAGTAATAATTTTTAAAGTCCTAATTATTTCCTTAGCGAGCTATCTGAATACATTTTTTAAGCTTGTTTGTACTTATTGTAATAGACTTTGTAACAATATTTTAATCCATTTGGTAGCAAAACAAAAATAATTTTAATAACTGTGTTAAAATTTAATTGGTGGTCCTCATATCTAACTGACTCCTACTCCAACTGACCACAAACACTAAATCATTCTTTACCTTTATCAATGCACATTTGCTTACTTTGTCAATTCTTTTTACCAATTCATGCAATTGAATAGTTATAAGAATGTTGTGTTTAGCTTTATTTAACCTTCAGCATAGAGCAGTCTCTCATGTCTGACGTCACAGACTAGACTCCTGGAATCTGGAGTCAAAGTCCGTCTAATGTAATCCAAAACTTTCGGTGGATAAAAATCTGAAAACGAAGTCGTTACATCGTTTCAAAATCAGAAACACCTAGAATACATAATCAAGTGTAATAAATTGAGTAGGTCATCATTGTCTCAATATGTGTACAATTGAGTGCACTACGATGTTTTAGATACGATCCTATATCGTGGTGTAGCAATCTAGTTTACTACACATCGTGACTATGGTGGGAGGGGTTGATTGATGTATTGATGGATCTTATTCCTCCTTAATTCATTAATATGCATTTTAAGATTTTCATAATTTTAATACTATACTCTTGTTATTAACTAAACTTTAAACATACTATACTCTTCTATCGACTCATTACAATGAAAATTCCAAAGTTTTTATATAAAAAAATATTCATGGCTGACGTTGGATTGACAATGCGCAAGGGTTAAATGCATATGCCGTGTTGTTATATTTTATTTAGTATAAAAGTGCTCGTTACAAAATATAAAATTTATAGTTTATTTCAAAATGTTGTCTTAATAGTTTTGCTATTTACTGTTGAATTTTACAATATTACGAATATCAATTCTGTTTGCATATAAACTCCCACAGGTAAAAGGTCTAAAGACCTCTTCTCTCCACCAAAACTCCAACATCCTATGCAGCAAAATAGAGCCGTGGTGGGCCTTTAGGACCAAGGGAACACATTGCTGGATCAGTGGGAGTTTTTCTTCTTAAGTTTGACAACACTCAAGGAAGCTATAAAAAAATTGAAACAATAACGTCACCTAAACACACACACACACACATACGCGCGCGCGCGCGCGCGCGCGCGCACACACACACACATGTGATAATTAATAATTTATTCTTTGTTACCTTATTGTTTTATTCTTAATTTATTTACACTATATATATATGAGAGTGCCGTTGGCCGAGCGGTCTAAGTCGTTGGACTTTGGGTCTGAGTTAGAGATAGCGCAGTTTCAAATCCTGTCTGTGACCATTGCACTTTTTTCAGTACCATTGACCTTGTATTGTATCGACTCTCCCCCTTATTCTGTTTGATAAGATCCTCGCACAGGCCATTGGCCCATGAGGGCGGACAGAATAAGACTTGAAAGGAAATCGGCCTCTCCTTAAAAAAAAAAAAAAATATATTATTAATATTTTAAACTATCAAAACAGGCAATTGAATTCATTAACAAGTAAAAGCTCTGTTGTTTTAGGAATTATAAGTTTGTCAAATTTATAGTAAACAACTATTGACTTCTAAAGTGATATATGAAAGCTAGTGTTATCTTGCACATACTCAATGCCAGAAGTATGTTGCCCAGATATAAGACCTGAATCAGCATTTCTAACGTTGGGAAGATTGAAACCAATTTCACCGTTGTATATCTGTTCTGAACCGAGTTTGTATCTTAATAGTAGCAATTCTCAAATATCACTAGTATATAAAACGTAAGGGAATTAATTACTTGTGGAGTTTGGTACTCATCTAAGCTTAAATTATAACCAAGACCAAATTATTAATAACGATATACGCTTATACAAAAAAGTTCAAAATATTATAAATGTTGGAAATTGTATTAGGATGAGTTTCATACTGAAATGGTGCGCTTTAGAAAAGACGTAAAGAAGGCGAAATAGATAGTACGTGTTTCCCATAGAGTAGGCTACATGATAGAGTAGGCTACATGCTTGAATCTTCGTAAAATTAAAGTTCCTTGATATAGCTTTTTCCAAATTTTTTGGTCCACTTGTGGCTTCAAAGAATCGTTATAGAGTTACTTACTATGCCAATGTTCTTTGAATTAGTTTTACAGTCAATACAAAACCACCCTTATGTTTGTATTTTTGCTTTATATTTTGAATACAAGATGAAATATTTTAATTTCTATAATGTTAAAAAGAAACATCATGTAACAATTATACGTGTATACATTTTACTTTAAAATACTATTTTTTAATAAACATTGGATTTTTAATATTCAATTTTTGCCAGGGGTTCATCATATTCCAAACAACAATAATAAATTATCGTCTTTAACATATTCACACTTTAAACAAATTATGTGTTTAAATATTCTTGATAAGAGTTTTGTTAGATTTTTTTGTAACATTGCACTACATCATCATGTATGTGTATATATATATATATATATATATATATATATATATATATATAAAACACAACAGAATGTATAAACAGAATATATATATATATATATATATATATATATATATATATATATATATATATATATATATATATAATGTTTCTTTAGTTTATATTGCCTTTAATTGATTCCACGAACCTAATTAGTGTCAGGTAAGCGATAATCTTGTGGCAACAGATCATTGATACAGCATCCATCATGTCACTTTGGAACAATTACAATAGAAGTATCACTATCCAGAATATATTCCTGCATCTCTGTTAATCCATCAGATTCAATCATAGATGTATCGACGTATATATGTCAAACATATTCAGTTCTCTGCACATGAAGAGAGAACAAAGATAAAGGTGAAAAAAGAAATTACGATTTTATTATAAAAATATGCATTTAGATCTTCTTACTTATTCTAATGAGTTTTATTCTCGAATAACTAATTAAATATTACTAATTCCAAAAATAAAGCGCAATTCTTTCCATGTACTAAACATAAACTTACGAAAATGCATAAGACGAGTTTTAAAAGTGATGATATAGAATATTTCATTCTGCATTCTAATGGAGATCATAACAACTTTCAATAAACCTCTGGCTACGGCAAGCATGCCACATTTATGGCTTTTATTCTTTATTTTCCAAATTAATAAAATACAAGTGAAATGTATGTTTAATGAACCTGGAAAGGACACATTCTTTTTTAACATCATCTTGGATTAGGGTTCATTAAAAAGAAAAGAAGTTACTTCAAGTTTTATTTGCCAAAAACATTGATTGCTCTTGTCGATGAATTTATAATATCTGTTTATTCATTTAATTTATTCAAGAATTTATTTTGTTTGACAATTGATTGTGGTAAATTTTAATCAAATATAACTTATTCATTACGGTAAGAATTAAATTGGATTTTACTGGATCGTTTTTTTTTCTTAAACGAAGAATACAAAACCCGAATTACTTATATTGTTTGCTAAATATTACATTTTGTTTACCGTTACGTTAAAATAAAATATTATGCAAAAAATTAGATTAGTTTCCGTTAAAAATGTTTAATTAATCATTTATTACTAAGACGGTAAGATTGGTCCTACCATGAAGTTTGAGTTTGAAACAAAAGGATTGATCTTATTATTATCAAAATTATAAAAGGTGCATTTTCAAAAATAAAAAAGTCAGGTATCCTGATTGATGATTTTTAAGGAAATATAAATTTTGAATTATCATTTTTCTTTTTACATTGGTTTTAAGCGTTTTACATAAAGTAATCCACATATATAGTATACAAAGGAATCTTAAAAACAAAATTTGATAAAACTGAAAGGAATTTAACGTGATTCCTGTGAATAAAAAACCAAAAAACACATAATAATATATTTAAATAGAGCTAAAAACTAAATTTAAAAAGTGACAACATATAACCGCAGTGCAGACAGAGGAAGACATTGTTTACTGCAACCTGGCGACACGCGTCCTGGAAGCTGGCAACAAAAACCGTATGGTAAACAAACCGTGGATGGCAAAGTACAACACATATATGATAAATTGTTAGCAAAGTGGCAATAACACTTTAAGATCAATCGTCACAGACACACACCAACAAATCAGACAATCGTACAAATTTGCACCATTATGTGTCTCTGAACGAGAACTAGGTTAAGTATCACTAAGTTGAATTGTAGCGAGCGATATTCTTGTGCTTTACATATAACGCATGAATTATTTTACTAGGAAATAACATTTAAAATAAAAAATAATTGTATTTTAGCACAGAATATGTTAATAAATAAAAAACTTTAATATGTTTGCTTATGCAATCATCCAGTGATGTATGTTTACAGCAAAATATGTTGAGACGGATCACTAAAACTCGCAATAGTGTTAGGAGAGGAATGTAAGGGAGAATGTAACGTAACAACCAAGATTAGAGTCTTTTAGTGCAGCTTACTCTATCATTGTGAAAGTTTATGTAAAAGCAACGTTTTATATACACTTTTGTTGTTTGCGAATGACAAAATATGAATATGAAGTAAATTAACTATTATATTAGGACTTGAAAACTAAAACATTGTAGAGTAAATAACTTTAAAAACAAATTTAAACTGCAACTCATAACAAATACAAATTTTGACAAACAATATTTTACTTTACATTTTATATTTTTTACCATGTGCAGAGTCGAGTAACTAAGCATAAGACTGTTGTTCTCAGGATTTAAACTAATACCCTAGTGCTAATAATTCTTACTCGAAAACTTGAGTTTCAACTTCGAATTATTTATTACAAAGCTATTTTTATCTATCATTGAGCATTCCTATTACCTTGGAGTTATTTGATGTTAGCCTTGAATTTCTATCTACAAAGTTAATTTTCATTTTATACTCTTTGATTGCCCACCTAAGGCCTTAAATTCCTCTAATTTAAGTAAACTTGCATCCTGGAGTTGTTTATTACTAACATAAACCAAACTTTATTGTAATTGAAGGTTAAACATTGGTCCTTCCTTTTAATTAAGATTAAAATGGGGTTTTATAAACAACTCTTAATTAAATATTATACATTTTGATGGAAAGATAGTTTTATATTTATGAATGTCCCTATACCTACTATTTCATCAGTGTAGGATAATTAATAAAATATTATAAAATTACATTGTGAGTAAACGCAATTTACGGCTTTTTATTGATTTTCCACTTATTAGCAATATGAAATATTCATTGCTTTATTACAGTTAAGCATTGAAACCAATTATTGTTGTGAACTACGGTCAAAGAATAAAACATTTTTTAAATCCCAAGATTCATTATTAAGGAGGATACATTTTCTACAAGTGAATTTCTTTATACATTAGATAACTCCAATATTTAAGCCACCCAAGATATGTTCCAGTACGGTTATATCAGCCGCAGCCAAGGGCAATGCATTACCTGTGTCACATTCCGGTGATTTATCTAGAGTGGGAACATGCTGACTAAGTCTTATGTGACTTATCTCCCACTCTACCTTTGTAGCTTTTAAATTAAATACATTTTTTTTAAGTGAATAGATATATTCTTTATTTAATTAGGAGAAGCTGTGATTATGGTCATCTCTCTTGTACCTAAATTGTGTTAGTAAAACTGTATAACAATGTTAATAAACCTAAAAGTTTGGATTTTTGGTATACAACATTTATATATCATTTGGTGACATAGGGCACATTCCCAATAAAACCAATAAAAATGTGTATATTTATGGATTTGATTTTATTTATAGAGCTGATGAAACTAAACCCAAGCGTCTAAAGATAAACTACAAAATAATGCAACTATCAAAGTAGTTGTGTGATGCATCAGGTGTTGTATTACAGGTTGAGCAAGAACAGAAAATGTCAAGACTATAGCTCATTTCATTAGGCTACATATACTACTATGTTTAAATATAATTGAGTTTTACTCAGCGTGTTAAAAAAGTTTTTTCTTTATGATTTTCTGGTTGTCATCCTGGCTACTCAGAACATAAATATAACATATTCGTTATAGATCAGCCAAACTCAATGAAAGGTCATACACTGTCTACGAACTTGATGGCACTTATGTAAAATGAAGCTTCATGCAAACTTAAAGTGTATAGGTTTGATCGTTTTCAAGATTCGGACAGACCGACACACAGAGGGAAATAAAATTTTAACAGCTTCCCGTGTGAATAGAGGTTTATCTAACGTTCAGCCAATAAATCACTAAAGGAATTTATTATCTGGTAATTTTGAAAAATTAACTCTGAACATGTATCCCTTATTTACTTTCTACACAAGAAATATTTAATCACAACTTGCAAACAAAAATGTACATAAAAAAGTGTTTACAGTAATAAAACACAGAATTAAAACATATATAAACACAAACTCATAACACTGGTAAAAATCCATACACGGCTTCCCAAACCAGGGGCTAATAATTAATATTATTACACTATTATGTAGTGCAATACTTAATGAGTTCCCGATTCGAATACTGTACAAAATAAACTAAGGATTACAATAATTAATTTAATTGGATAAAACTGATGGACCGTCAAAAGAACGGAAAGTTGTAAAGTAGTAAAAATAGTAATAATTTACATTAATGTGATGAAACTATATATTACATAGATATCATCTAATTTAATAGGATGTCAAATTAGGCAAATTGCTATCCTAATTCCAAAGCTAATCAGATACTAGTAACATGGTTCTGGAGTATACCGAGCTGTCAATCACTTATAATAGGGCGTAATTGATCTTAATAAGCCACGAGATCTATACCCTTACCTCAAGTAAGCTTCGTTTGTTATTAATAGATAATCAATATATTGGCTATGTGAATATTTTGCCGATACTTAGTAGACTAGTTCAATTACACAAAATGTAATATTTATTTATTATGTGAATAAAAGAGTATATCGATGAGAACTATAATGCTATAATGTATATACATATGTTTTAGTTTTAAGATATTGACAATTCTTTATTGCATTTAAACAATATACATCGTATTGCTAGCGTCATTTTAGGCCTGTATACAATAGGTGTATTATTTAGGTGTTATTATTGTATCTACGTAATATACAATATCAAGTATCTGTTATAACGTATGATTATAATTAATCCATGTCACATTCAGACATGCATAACAGTAACACTCATTCATTATTTTTGGATCAAGATTGTATGTAGGTTTCCATTGTCAATTTCTAACAGTCCCTGCTTGAAAAAATCAGGAACAGATTAATGACACCTGACACCAAGCCTTTTACAATTTTAAGTAAATCAGAAAGTCCGTTGATTAGTTTGACACCTTGTTTTCTCGGGACCTGTGCAGAAACGTTCTTCAATGCCGTGGTAGTCAAAAATTCCACCTACCCTATGTTTTCTTTATTAGTTGCCTGTTGCATTAAGAGATTTTTGTTAGAGTTTAATCGACATGGTTTATTTTAATTATAATTTGGTATATATACATTATTATGTTAAATCCAATATGTAAGTAACTATTAAAGTGATTTAGTTTACGTGTCACTTACAATGTATGATGATGTGTGTATAGGTATGATTATATTTTACTTTGTTTGTTTGTTTTGTTTGGAGGTTAAGTGGTAGAGAGGACTTTTAAGTCCTAACTTCGCCTCTGTAAATAAAGTCATTTTTCATTTCATTTCATTTCTTAATATTGAACTTCCATACCCCTTACAGTAGCACACTTGGAGAAGGAGTACAGAACCTCCTCAAGAATATCAAATCTATAGGTATATTCACCATCACAAGCTCTCTGAAAGCATTTCTACACATCTCTGTAATATCTAGTCTTGAAATGATTCTAATAGCTTTAATTTGAGTTTTAAACGTTCTTAATAGTTCTTATTGGTAATATATTCGCCAAAGGCGAATTTCTATGACACATGAATATTAATAATGACATATACATAACAGTAATACATATAAAATATGAAGCTAACACAAAATCCGTCAATAACAAAGAAGCAACAAAGAACTAATCACTATGAACGAAAAGCACAGTATAGATAACCGTAGAACATTAGAGCTAGTATTTAGAAATAATTATCACAACATATAATGGTACACTTATATATAATTATGTTTTTGTCATTAACGGTATTAATAATTTTACTTAAAATTTATTTTTCATTTGATTTTCAATTAAACTCGTATAAACGAAGAGCACGTGTTAATAATATCTCGTTTAGGTGTACTTGTACCGAACTCTTTTGACGTTCACATGAAACGTTAATTGCATTCTACTGAAATTGATTTGTTATTGCTTTTTGCTCACAGCTTTTGATCTTTACAGAGAAACAAAATGGAAATGTGAATAAAAGTGAATTTTTGTCGAACACACTTTGTCAGTAAATGATGTGATTGCTGTGTGGATGTGGCAACAACTTCGCTGTTCCGCTCAAGTGGTAGTTTCATTTATTGGAGAATATAACACTTATAAATTACCAACTCTAGTAACACTCTTAGGCGTTTAATCTAAGTTCGAATGGTTTAAAATTATATCTAGGAAATATGTTTGACCGTGCAATCATTTTATATCGTTACTAAGTATTTCAAAAGGTTTATTATAAATATTTATTCTTGGCTGAACGTTAGCAAATCCTGTTACTCAGTGAACTTGTCAAAAGTTATTCGCTTCACACCTCAAGACTAGCTAAAGACTAAACATTTCATGATTTCTTTCTGCTAAGTAGGCTCACAAAATAGTTCTGCCGTTTATCTGACCATATGCCCCAGCATACCTTGGGAGCAAATGACGCTGAAGATTAAAAATGGTGCATAAAACCTAATTTGTTCATAGTCAACGTCTAATTAATAATGATAATTTTTCAACAATTGTGTTTGTAGTGTAATATGGAAGCCTAGTTCTCCACATGATATCCTGGAAAATTTTATTAATTAAGTTGCAAGACTAAATATTTTCATGAAACTTTTAATCAAACAAGTTAAAGATCTATGGTGGTCAGATGGTCGTCCATTGAGTATGGCTGAATATCAGCAAAGCTTATTATTGATGTGACTGGATAATATTTTATTTTATCTGTTGCATGTGGTATTGAGAAAGAAATGAGCTATAGATTTAAAATCTTACGTGACACTTCAACGAAGACAGTTACGTAACTTGTTCTGTAATGTCCTCTACATTGTTCGTAATAAGCTTAACGCAGAGTCTTTTAATAAAGAAACCTCACTGCATTACTTGTTATACCAGTATTATGTGATTACGGCAAATCATGAGTTACAAATTTAAGTAAATAAAAAAATATTACTCACAAAGCGATCGTTTTGAATTAGAAATTAAACTTAGAAACTATTATTTGGGCACTCCGTACGAAACAGTAAATATTTTTTTTATTTCGCGACTTCTTGTTAACAATAAATATGATGCACCAAAACCGAATTAATCAGTATAAGTTTGTGTTGGAATTCAATGTCTGTAGATATGTAAATCTATAATTTAAGCCTTAAACTCAAAATCTGTTACTGTACTGTTCTATTCTATTCATTCACCGATAGTTAGCAACATTTGCTCGAAGCTAAAATTTTAAAATTTATAGGAATCCAAAAACTTATATATATATATATATATATATATATATATATATATATATATATATATATATATATATATATTTATTAAATAATATATATATATATATATATTATTTATATATATATATTTATATATATATATATATATAAATATATATATATATATTTAAATATATATATATATATATATATATATATATATATATATATATAAATGAATGTTTGTGTGTTTCTCCTTTATGAAATCGCAAAATACTAGACAGACCATTATGAAAATTTGTATGTATACGTATTTTTCCACGGAGAAGGTTTATAAGCTATGCCCATTGATGTAACTCACCACCAAGCGGTGCTGCAAAAGATAAAAAGGTTTCACAGCGCCTGCACACTATAAACTGCAATTACGAGACGTTTACGTATATTACATAGCCAAACACTATTTGAAGGCGCTAAGTTATTATGTATATTTGTCTTTAAGATACATTTCTGATTGAACTTAAAGTTTGAGTGTTAGACCACTTTATAATTAAGTACATGTACGTGCACAATGGCTATAAACATAAACATTTTTTCTTGATCGTGGCAACAAGGCAAACTCTACATCGGCGTTGTAAATATAATTCAATTCACATACACGAGCAAAGCTTACGAAAAGCGTGCAAAGCCGCGGGAAACAGTTAGTAATTTATAAAAATATTAAATTTAAATATACCGAAATGTAACATATTAAGTCCTGTTACACCTGTAATAAGTTATCGATCCTGACAAGGTGCACCTATAAAGCTATAAAATTATTTATCCTAGTATGAAAACCGGTAAGATGGTCAAATGATGATATTCAGGGTTTAATAATTAAGGATCAGACTCGACCTGTGAAGCCCACAGCTGGAGATTGGATTGTAACCCCATTCCACTACTGCGGTCACTACACTTACCACTACGCAGTTATGTTTGATATTGCGGTTTGATATTGTTTGATCTACAGTACAGGATCGTATTGATCCAAAATCATTAATTAGATCCGATTAGGCGGCAACATAATGAACATCAGATTGATTAGTTCCATATTTCTTGGTTCATTTGATGTAATTTTTTCCTATCAATATCATTGAACACACTGAGATTAAAATGAACTAAAATGTAGGGGAAATTGTACATATTGTATAAGCAGCTGAGTTCAATGTTCTATTAAAATGTACACATTTCCAGTAATCGTCAAAAATTAAGGTTATTTTGAAACATTTATTTTAAAAGTAAAAACCACTGGAAAGAGATTCTGCAGTAGAATAATATCCGGTACAAAACAAGTAAGTAACCTTTTGTATCCGCAAATGTTGGCCTGACTATCATGAACGTAAACACTATATAAAATGCATAATAAATACATATGGGTACATAAATTATTTCAAGTGTATTCTCTACACATAGAATTGTTTAACGCAATAAATTTAGGGACGTTATTAATGATACAAACATACCCAAATTATGTTTTCTTACTAGGAAAAAATGTATTATATTTTTACTTCTTTTCCTAAAATTCAATTTGTAATACAAGCATACGAAAATATATGACTTATACAGCTTACAATATAAGACGTTTAATCTAGAAAGCTTTAAATACTATTTAACCAACAAAAACTTTCAAGAAACTAAAAATTGATGTAAGTAGTTGGCGTATCTTCATAAACATTTATATTATTGCAGATAATGATGTTGTATTGCATTTTATACATAAGAAAAAAAACAATGACCTCAAGTGAGGAACGGAATAGAATTTACAAAGTGATATAATCGTAGCACAAAGTAAGCTCTACCGTATATCTCTGCTTCCCTCGAGGTTCTTGATGTTATAATCTGAGGTCTGAGTCTACTCAATTGTTTACCTCCTTGAACACAAATTTCTTTATATATTGTACCTAAATAACACTTTGTATTCTGATGAACAGGTTAAACATTCTAATATATAAAATGGTATAATGATAAAATTTACAAATAGATATTATTATATTGTATTATTACATAAATGATACTTTATATAAAATTATATTATACTTTATAACATTTGTTTATATAAATTTATAGTTCATGCAAATTTAGTTTCGGACAACATTAACAACATTGTGCAATCTGTGCATTACCGGACAATGATTATTATATTTGTACACCACGAACTGTTCTGTTATCACCTACAATGGGTAAACCCCACAAAGCAATTGAATCCATAGCAAGAACCAAATAGACTGATTTCTAAAATGATCTGTGACGTGGGTAAACCAAGCAGCATTGTGCATGTACGAGTATTCGGTATTCAGAAACTACCATGAAAATTAATTAAACTACCCTAAATAAGGTATTTGGAAATTGGTCTCCTATTCGTACCATGTCTTTATTTAGTTACATCCCGTAGAGAACGCTGGAGGAATAATTTTAGCTGAAAAATACCTATAGTTGCCTTTTTATGTTCTAGGATCCAAGAAATCTAAAATAAATTTATTTCTCAAAAAATTTTTTTCCCTAAAGTAATGCTTTTTAATAAATTATGCATAATACATTATATGAGTGACTAATCATCATACCCAAATAACATTTTGCGTGCTTATGCAGAGAGATTCAATACTATTTATTAAGTATCAAAAATATTTTTTAAACGATTCAAATTTAAAAATAATCTCGACTAAAGTTTTATTTCAAAAATAAGATCTTATATTTATTTATTTATTTATATATCACAAAATAAAGATTTTATATCCAGAAAGATTAACGATTAAGATCGGATGTACTCTCTAGATATCGAGTACATTTTCATGAGTTAGAATGTGTTGATGTGCAAAATCAGGCAAGATTTAATGTAGATTCAACATAGTATACACGAATTTGATTCTGTTGACAGGTTATAAAGTAGAATTTTGCTGCCAGTGATGAACATTTTAACTTCTGTTTCTTGTTACAAACCAACAACAATACTGCTTTGGCTCCATAGTAAAATATAAATATTTGTTCATAACTTGCCTACAGACATGTTAAACTCGTCTCATACAAACTATAAGTGGATAAAATTTTCAAAACTTATTGTTATAAAACATTATATACTATCTGAACTTACAGAATCATTAGGATAAATCAGGTGAAAGAAAATAATACCTATACAACTCAAGAAACGGTATAAGCTTAATATATTTTTAATGGTACCTAAATGTCAACGTTCAACATTACGGGTGTCTTGAAGTAATCTCTTAGATCTGGATCTCAGGCAGGTTATGCTTTCTAATTTATGCTTCTTGGAGCTCCGGCGGAACTAATTCTCTTGTTGCGGTCACTTCGGTATTCTGAGTAATAGGTAGGTAAAGATCTCAAGGGTTCTTAAAATCTGACCTTACAGAGAGCCCTCAGACCATCCCTGGGGCACACTTCCCTAGTTCTGTAACTAATCGATGTTTAATCATCACAAATTCATTTCCTTTACATATTTGAAATGGTTAGGATCATAATAGCATTTTAATTCAACTTACGTCATTTTTATTTTTCAATTCAAAATTATTATAAATGGATATAACACAGACATCTATCACTAGGGAAGTATCTAGATTCTATATCAATCATCATAATAATACGTTCGTAATTTTTTCAATTTATTAAAAATTATGGGGTAAAGTTGAAAAGGTCATCTAATTACGCTACAAAATCAAAGGTTAAGTGGGAGTGAGATTGGAAAACGGGTCGCTTAACCGAGATTGCATGTCCAGCGGTACTTCATTATGAAACTAATTCAATCCATTAAAACTAAATATTTGTTTTAATCTAATAAACTTCTTTTCATTATTAAGTAAATTCCGTAAAATTCCTCTAAATCTCTCGGTTTTGATAGCTGTTCCTACAATGTTTATAACACGTTCCTAGTTTTCTTATTTTAAGGGTTCATTTACATTATTCCAGTGAGCTTTAGTGGGCTTGTGAATAATGCGTTTTTGTAGACTTAGAAATACTGTAGTAGATTATTAAAAACCAATATTTTCTTCAATCGAATAGTAGACTTAAGAAAAAAGTGATCGATGGAAGTACGACTACCAAGCCACGTCACTGGTTGAGTGATCTAACAATCCTTGACTCGCACAATACATCAAGATTTTTTCAGCTTAATCCTGACTAGAATTATAGATACCACAAATTGCATGTATAGCCAGATTTTAGAAAGTTGTATTATTAGTGCTACCTCTAGTATAAGTATTAGTATCTTGAGCAGTTCCCTCGGAATCCTAGCCCACTCAAAACTCAAACATTAACATGTGGCTACTCCGCCCAGTCGCATTTAAGTGCAAGAAAACTATTACGAGTCAAGTACGTACGTTAGCAGTCCGAAATTTTGTTTAAGGCTATTGTAAGTTCCATAAATGTTAAGTCCGTTTAAATGCATTAAATTACTATCAGGGCTAAGACACGAATCAGTTAAAATTATACAGTTAGCCTTAATGTCTATATCTTGCAGAACAATTAAAAACACATAAAAGCTGTTTTTGTATTTCCGGACATTTTGCTTCAATACGTCATTAGGACGATGTCTCCTCTAATCTATATTTAATAAAATATGCAACGTCATTAAATAATGAAAAATGTACTCCTGTATTAATATTATCATCACATATTAAAATTAAAAGTACAGTTTAAGTCCAAATGATTATTTATCGTTAAAATATTTTATTATAGGCATACTAGTGTATTATATTTACATATTAGTCTATATTTTTTCCGTGCGAAGTAACACTATGAAGATTAAAATACTACCATATAACATGCGAAAATACGTAATTGAGGTAAACAAATCAAATTTAATCTCCTATTTATTCTGCACAATGTTTGCATTAAACTGTGTTAATTCAGTCAGGTTTATAATTTACCACTATATATTCATGACTTCTGTTTACTTTGAATTTAATAATAAGTGGGATTTTCTATATTCTATTCATTATCATCGTAAAATAAATATTTATCTAAATTAACATTAAATATATCGTATTGGAAAACAAGATATTTAGGTAAATAATGACTGTTTATCTTGCTTATAAACTGTTTCACATTATTGAGTTAAAGTTAGAAAAATTATTAGTTATTATTATTACTTAAATGTATTTAAAACTGTATTGTATCTAAACAAAATTTTAACAAGTTTAGAACTAAAATCTATGAAAATAATATTTTAGGATTTGTAGCATTATCTGCCTATTTTACCGCCCGTTATAACTGCTCCCCCATGATGGTGTTTATCATTGTTACAAAGAGAAGGAGAAACTACAATATGGTACATTTAATACTTATGTATAATACATATACTAATACCTCAACATTTATTTAAATTATATGTATTGATATTATATATCGGTTATAATACTGTTATACTAGTCTGTATTAACGCTTATTATAACATTATACTCTGCACTCCCGTTACTGTTAACCTTTTGAGGACCACTAAATCAAATGAGGACCAGAAGTTAAATTTGACATTACAGGCGTCTAAAGTTTATTTTTTGTTGTTTGTTTTTTATTTTATATGTAGAGGAACTCCTCTCATTTATTTACTTGTACTCATATGTACTGTTTAAAAAAATTAAATACATATTCTTTACTGAGGGTTATTAAATTTGAAAACTATATTTATATACAATTTTATTATTGAAAAAATAGACATTTTAATAAATTACAGAAGTTTTATCTATTCTGAAACAGTTGTTTTCTATTTGTAAAATAATAAAATATAAGAAGATATATTTTGTAAAACTGGTAATATCAATATAACGTTTATAAAATGTTTTATTACTTGTGTTCTTTTTAAGCAAATCCCAGAAATCCCAACAAAATAAGAACTCACACATTTGTTCTTTGTGGTAATAAAAATTTTTACGTATAATTCACAGTTTATAGCAGTTTTGTCCTAGCAATATGTAAATTTCTTGAGAATTTACAGAATACATTTTATATATCCTCAGTTTAAAGATTGACTTCAGTTAAATGTTGATACTTTAATGAATTTATATTACAGTGGAGTTACACTCTTACCGGTTGCAAAAACAACTGCCAAAGATCCATTACAACGCTGATATAACTGTATTACAGTTCGGCCACAATTGTGTCACAGTACACAGGTACAGTACGCTCACAAGCTGATTTAGCTCTGTCATCAATCCCACCGCAACTGTCATCAATGGACACACATTTCATTATAAATTCAGTAACTGTTCCATCGTATTATTGTATAGCTAAATGTTGAGTTATATAAAGAAACATTACAATCGTTTGAGTGCAAAACTTTAATTTTTATAATGCTGAAAATTATATAAAAGATAACTTTATTACAGAGGTTGAGTTATGGCTATAAAGCCCTCTCTATCACACAACTTCAAATGTAACACTACTGCCTTTTATCAGTGTACAACAAATAATAAAGTATTCAATAGAAGTGTGGATTCAATAGAAATATTTTGGTCCACTGGATGCATCTAAGTTGGAAGGTTAAATGGACCTAAACTCAACATTGCCATACATTAATGATTCTGGCACAAAAACTAGTTATAGCTCATAGAGATAGATATATAGCCTACATGTCTAGTACACAATATATCAATAATTATAGCCAAATAGGATAAACACAGCATTAGCTCTAAATTCTAAATTTGATAAATACCCTTTTTATTTAACTTAAAAATCATTTTTGTCCTGTATACTTTTGGCTATCTAACCCTAAATTCATGTGTGAGTGGCAATTTTGTGTTTTATTTGTAGATATGATTGAGGGATTTATACTTCTAAGTGATATATTGACAGGAATATTTAACCTTTAAGTTTTATCGGTTTTATCTCCTGAAGGAGAATCGTTCACACATATACGTGAAATCTCGAAACTAAATTAAATGATCTACATAGTCTACCTACACCACAACTCAGATATTTTCATACTTTACCGTTTAAATATAGGAATTTTACTATAATTTTTTACAAAAGTAGCCTATTCATAAAAATAATTATCGTATAACTATAGAAATTTATTTTAAAATTCAACATTAATTATTAGTTATGTGTTAAGCGTAGTAATTTGCATGCTTTATAAAATCACATCGTTTTGAAAAAATTCCAACCAGTTTCTGAAATCAATGCCAATAAATACGATATAAGGAATGTAAGGTAGCGCTTTAAACTAACTGTGTTGCAATAGGCATACTTTTCCAAGAAGAATACAACATAATATGGTCATTTAAACCATGAAATTGCAAAATAAAAAACAAAAAAACGATGCCCTCTAAGAATTGGCTACTTTTTCTGGACAACATTGAAAGAATTGAGAACAGTCAATGCAAGGTTGTACACCACGTATACATATTCAAACACGCGTAACAGATAGGTACTGAGTTTCTGAGTACAACTCAATGTAATTTGTTCTACAAATGAGCAAGATCTGTCCTAGTTTTATATAACAAATTCAGATTCTCATAAATATCAACGTATAGTTGGGTTGATATAATTTTTTGCCATCGTTGGAAGGAAAGTTTTAGCTTTTTTATAATTTAAATTAGTAGATGTTCTTCAAGATTATTCAAGTTATTCGTAAAGATTAAAGATAAGTACTCGAGTCTATCCATCCAAAACCTTTCACAATTGGTTAATATTATTTAAAATACTTTGATGGGAAGTGGTCATTAACTGCAATCACCATTGTAATTTATAGATTAGTTTGTTAATGATTTATAAGTTTCAATAATAGTAAAAGCTGTTTTTAATGCACAAACTTTGAGAACAGTTCAAATTCATAATTAGCTTTTGTCATAAATTCCTTTCATTGACAGTATCATATGTCAGTAAAAGTTTTTCTCTGAGTGAACTTAGAATCTTATTAGCCGGTAATGTTATCCACAAAATACGACATACCCACATTGATTTTTTTTAAACGGAATACTCAATAATAATTATTAAAGTATATATATATATATATATATATATATATATATATATATATATATATCCTGACATCAAGTATAAATATTAGTACACTGTTTTTGCGCGATAAGGCTACAGGATATTTTAGTCTAATTTCGAGGTTCACAAACTAGTATACTCGATAAATGGACATGTAGCAATAATAAGCATGTAACATTCTCCAACCTCAGTGATTTGGATTTTTATCTCTTGGACCACTTAAAAAATAAGCTGTGCAGCAGACAACCAAGATACAGAAATCCTTCTTCCAAGTTTTATCGACAGCTACGGAACTATTCTAACAATTCAGGAATAATTTCAGTGATTGACAGTTGTGTCTTTTTATAAGAAAGAGGAGGACGTTTCAAGGATCTAAGTTAATGCACATTTTGAGTTCACATTTATTGACTATCTACAAACTGAATACGTATATACATACATGTAAATGTTATTCATGCTTTGGCTTAGGGTAAAACCTTTTCCAAAATTACTGACTGGTTGTATGTAAATTCAGCCTTTAAATTAAAATTAAACCCATACATATGAATAATAAACGCTCATTGTCACAGGCCAATTATATCAGCATGGGACATGAATTCAATTTGGAGAATTGATAATAGTGATAAAATCAAGCCGACCATACTCAAAACTTTTTTATGTTTTTTTTATGAAAAATATAAAGGACAATATTATTCTCTAAATAAATTTCTTTAAAACACGAGATAATGGTGTCAACCTTTTTCATAATGTGGTTGGTATGTAAATTTGTTGTACATTCATAATAAACCCATACATATGAATAATAAACGCTCATTCTTACAGGCCAATTATATCAGCATGAGACATCAATTCAATTTGGAGAATTGATAATAGTGATAAAATCAAGCCTTCTATAGTCTAAAACTTTTTTTAGTTTTTTATGAAAAATATAAAGGACAATATTATTCTCTAAATATTTCTTTAAAACACGAGATAATTGTGTCAATGGTCCAATGAACCTTTGTTTATAGAAGATAAAAGTTTGAAGTTTCCAACTTTGCTCGGACGTTTCAGATATGTTTACAGAACCCTAACGAGGTCGGGGAAGTTTTAAATCTCTTGTACTCAACGTGTTTTCATCTATTGTGTTATTTTATGTTTCACATTTTTTTTAATTTAAAGCAAAAAATATAGAGAATATAGATTGGAACTTACACATGTTTATACTACTTGTTAAGTTACTTGTAGATATAAATTGTTTGATTATTGTATCAACAAGTATATAATTTATAGTTAATTATTTTTAATATTACTTCAAAAAAAAAAAAAAACACGGAATTATCATACATTATACTTTCCTCTGTGATACAAAATTATGTAGTACAGTTAGCAGCAATGACACTTCCTTAAGTTATAATAGCTCTTTAAGTTAAAATTTAAGAAACAATAAAGTTTTTGTACAGCTTTCATTTGAGATTAAAAACGAAATATTTGTAAAGTAATTTTAAGAAACTCTTTTAATAACGATGAAAATTCAACACGATAGAATCTTAAAAGACATACTGTCCCGAGTTAGCGAAAATAGACAGGAGGTCTCGGAAGCGCGCCCCTCCCAAACTCGGAGCAAATCATAAAAAAAAAAAACAATCACATGCCACTAGTGGGAAGAGAGACAAAGAGAGAAAAGATTTCGAGTACAAGATATAATTAGTAGATGGCAAACATTTCCATGCAAAATACAATTACTTCAGCACCACGGTGCACCGTGTAACTTAAGAACTAAATAACAACAGATAAAATTCCAATATAGACAATAACATAATAAATAGAAATAAATAACATAATAAATAAATAATATAATATAATATAGAAATTTGATATATAAATAACAATTTCAGGTACGGCGGTAGTAAATATAAAATTTTTAACAGGTAAATTTTTTATGAACTGAGGGGAGGAAAAAGGTTGTAGAATTTCTAGGCCCACTATTTTTGAAAAGTAATTTTGTTTCAAGTTTGTAGCCGAAAATTAAAAAAATATATATTTAAAGCCAATTTTCGAAAGAGGCGGGGGCTTAGTTGCCTCCACGAATCCGAATTAAAGATTAAATCCTCCCCTTCAGCTCATGTAACTAACTAAATAAATACTGGCTAGGTACTGGCCCTCCTCCAGATCTAACATCTGGCAGCACTCCCTGCACCCCAGTCCTCGCAAGTTCAGTATAAGAAGTAAAAAAACAGGGGGCGCGGGCATTCAGTTGGCTTCAGTGCTGTGGGCAGACTCGCCGCATCAGTCCCGCTGACGGCACTCACGGGGACCCTATAGAATCCCAACATAACCAGTAGATATTCAGAACAACTTTACTACAACCCGAGAAATAATAAAAACTTAATTATGTTTGCCACAAAGTATAATAAAATATTTAAATTTAACAATTAAAAAAAATAACAATCTGTAACTAACAGTACCTTTTAAGTATCAGAAGACTATTTTCCAAAAATACCTCAAGACACCAAGTATTATAAGATACACTACTTGGTGACAATATTAAATATTACAAACAAAACAAATTTTCAAATATATAAACATTTACTTATAGGCTAGAACAGCCATACTAAATGATTAAGCATGATAACAATTACTTGTAACTATAATTCGCTGGATTTTAATCATTCTATTATAATATTATAATAATTTACATTTTGCTATTAAATATTAATTGTAAGGTAGGCCTAATAATAATTATATAATTTACAAATAATAACAATACATTATTTCCCAAATAACAATAATTAAATTCTAATCAGTTCACGCTACTATAAAGGCAATAATTAAGTAATAAAATTGAAATCATGAATGTTGCCACCCAATTTTGCACGCAACACAAAACACGAGGTAACAAAAATTTGCAAAGTCTGTACCGTCTCGCTTACACTAAAAAAGACAAAGTGTGTACACGGAAAAAATAATTTCCGTTCGCCGAACGGATCAGTTAGAAAGCACTAGAGCAAAAATAAAAAACTTAACTTGCATAGTAAATAAATTAACAAATTTAGAACGTACGAAAGACAGGATAGAACACTTTGCGATACGAACACGTACACGAGGAACACAAGTTACAAAATAATATATATAAACTACTTATAACTAATCTACGATAATATATGTCTGGGTGGGAGAGAAAAACCGCCAACTAATTAAGTAAAGAGAGTGAAAAAGACAATTACCTGCCGAAAGTAGTAGAATTAGCCAGCCATGTGGAACGGGGACGAGCAGTGAACAGACAGCAAACGCAGTAGCTTCTCCGAACGTGTCTGACCGCTCCGATCAGTAGCCGGTGCCGGTACCGGTTGCCGGTGAACAGCTAGTCGGTAAACTAGTCAAGGTCAACCAGTTGACCTCAACCAATCAGTCCAACCAGGCAGAAAATCAATACTCTGACGGAGTGACTCCCCCACCGACTGACAAGAGTGGCCGAGGTGGGAAAAATAATAGACAAAAATAAATTGTCCAAACTGAGCCCCGGCTCAATACATACAAGTAAAACTGAATCTGGAATTATGAATACGTTTACTTGCTTTAGCATCAGTCACTTGCAAATCTTATCAAAATAAAACAATATGGGCACCATCATTAATATGGATTATATCTTAAACATTTAAAAACAAGTAACATATCTACGTAGTTAATAATATTATAAAGAATAATATTCTGTACGAATAGTTAACTAAAACAAAATATATATGATTTTAATACGAGTTAAATGTATCTTATTGTGAAATTCTTTACAAGTTATTGAATACAGAGCACACAATCCAAGCAAGAAATCGATTTTTGGCCAATTGTGTGATTGGATTTGGAGAAATGAAAATAAAACATTATTAACACTAAAAGCTGAATATAACATTATACTAAAAGGAAATATATAATTATCTTATACCGAATATGATATTACAACAGCTAAGTAGGTAGACAAGTTCACCTATGAATTATATAAATTGATCTATGGCGTAGGATAGTTTGGACTCACGTTGCGATTCATTATGAAACTTGAAACTGCAGCTGTTATAAAAGTCTTAAATTTCCTTCACAACTGCATAAACTGTGCAAAAATGTGGTGCAAATTAACTGAACATTTCAATTTATATTAAGCACAACAACCGAGAACGAATTACTAATTAGTGTGTTATTTAGTGATGTTGTAAACAAATGTAAAATATAGATATCATTTGATTTATTAGGCCTATTGAAAACCATTAGGTTTTTATTGACTAATTATAAACAATTTGATTTTTTCATATTAAAATTATAGATTCAATCTTCTGTTGGTATAAAATTTAATAATCCATATATTCCTAATAAGTTTTATTTAGAGAAACTCAAATATGTGCTATTAATGATAATAATATATATATATATATATATATATATATATATGTGTGTGTGTGTGTGTGTGTGTGTGTGTGTGTGTGTGTGTGTGTGTGTGTGTGTGTGTGTGTGTGTGTGTGTGTGTGTGTGTGTGGGTGTGTGGTGTGTGGGTGTGTGTGTGTGTGTGTGTGTGTGTGTGTGTGTGTGTGTGTGTGTGTGTGTGGTGTGTGTGTGTGTGTGTGTGTGTGTGTGTGTGTGTGTGTGTGTGTGTGTGTGTGTGTGTGTGTGTGTGTGTGTGTGTGTGTGTGTGTGTGAATATACTATTATTATAATTATTTTGGAATGTACCATTGCACGCTAAAGAATTAGTCAAAACCAAATTACTTGCAAAAATTCCCTACTATTTTCAGAGAAAATTTTTAAATAAAAAGGAACAAATATAACTTTAACAAATAAGATGGAGTGAAATTGCCTAAAAGCTTGCAACAGAAGCCGTACTAATCATATGCATTAAGAAAAGAAAACGAGTTTCGTAAGGCATGTAATTTCTAAGTAGATTCAAACTAGTATATTTTATTAAGAAATTAATTTCTTACATTGGGTATAGTATTTAGGAACTTAACAGAGAAAACCAAATTTTGTAAAATATTTGAGAAATTTAGCAGGATAAAGGCCTTACCATCAAGAAAATCAGCTTAATAAATAAGTAACTATGAATTCACATAATAAAGAAAAATCTTCGTCTACAATTTCTTTACTCCATCAAGATATAAACTGAAAAAGAGTAAGTTTTCCCAATAAAGATAGAATTTCCAAAAGAAACTGCTTATGGAACTACACTCAAAAATTTTAAATGTGGCCAAGACGTAGAGAGTAGTCCATTTCCAAAACCAGCTTTCCGTCAAAAAAAAAAAAAAATCTAAATTGAGATAATGGTTTGCCATGGTAACTTTAGTGAATTTGCTACCGTTTTGAAATATTTTCAAGTTGCAAAACCTGCTAAAACAGCAAAAAAAATTGGATTTAAAAATTGATTTCATTTCCAAAACCTGTTATGTACACTCAAGCTTCAATATCAAAACCTGTTATTTATTCATCCATCTTTTTCCAAAGCCTGTTATATATCAATAAATGTAAATGGCGTCAAAGTAAAACATTTCCAAAACCAGCTATTTTGTTCACTCATATGATTAGGCGCATTTCAAAATGAAGGTTTTTGCACTCTTATAAAATAATTATTTGAGTTTTACTTATGAAATATTTTACTACAAGTGTTGGCAATACTGCAGAAACAAAATATTTAACGTATGTTTCTACCAGCTGTGCTTTAATTTTGCCGCCAACATCAAGATCTATAACAGCGTTTGTTGTTTGTTGTGGTTAAGTTGAAAATTATATTGTTCTCAATTATTTAGTTTGTTTTTTAAGTTTTATCTAATGGAATCTGAGGATACAGTCTTAGATAATCTAAAAAATAGTAGGCCTACTGATATTGTGGAAAATGTTCAAACGACAACGCCTAAACTAGCAAGGAAAAGGAAAAGGTACCCCGACGATTGGCAGAAGAACGTTGCAAAGAAAGCAAGGTTAGTTCTGTAAACATTATATTTATTAGTTGTTTTCTACCGGTAACAAAACTGATTTTTATTTAGGCCTACAACCCCTGTAGCTATAATGCATTTCGAAACATTATTAAAGTTAATAAGTAGGCCTAACTATTGTTTTATGGATTTCTTTTATGTACAAAATAAATGTACAACATGCCAATTCATAGTCTCAACACTTCAAAGGATTTTTTTGTTTTGTTTTTCTAATCCATATGTACTGGAATCTAACCATAATCTACAGTATTTGGACAATTTCTGTTTACTAGCCAAACTGATATGAGTTGGTCGTTTGTTAGCCTAACCAGATGGAACCTAACATAAACTGTAGGTCCCGTAAGTTTCCATTGGCTGTTGGGCTATTAATTAACAGTCCTCTCTAAGGTTAATGTCGACATTAGTTAGTAACAAGACTACAAGATCGCGCTACACTCATTCTACACTCACCATTCATCTCATATTCGCCTGTCTTGAAGTCGGCGTCTTAAGCCAATAATAATAATAATAATAACCTAATAATTGGTTTTGTTGTTTCAGCCATTTACCAAAAGGATTCCCCGAGTTACCCAAATGCAAAAATGGAGGAACTAGCATGTTTAGATGCAATGAACTATCACTACAGGATGCACGGAGAATTCATCAAAAGTACTTTATAAAGATGCAAATTTGGATACGAAGAAAAATTTTATCCTGCGGCACGTATCAGTCTCATCTGCCAAAAAAAGAGGTAATCCCAATTATGCAGGCAGCTCTCGTGAACGGCTGGTAAGCACTTCATACTTCCTACTCAAACAACGTGAAGGAGAGATCGAGCAACTAAGGGTCTGCAGAACTGCATTTTTGGGAATAATATAAGAAGGGCGTGATCGCTTACAAAGGTTATATAAAAATATCTGCAAACAGGTGAGGTTCCCCAAGAAACACGAGGAGGTGCCCGTCAAGTTGACAAGTTCCAAAAAAAAGGGAAGCTGTAATAGACTTTATAAAAACATTCCAGCCGATTCAGAATCATTAATCAAGGGGGAAATTAAAATACGTCAATATCTACCAAGTGAACTATCAGTAAAAAAAATGTGGGAGATATATACAGCGAGGGGAAAAGATGAAAATCTTTGTGTTGAATATGATTTTTTTAGGAATGTTTTCAATGAAAATTTTAATATTAGTTTTCCTGCCCCGTATAGTGACAAATTCTCTACTTGCACTAGTCTTGAGAATAAGCTGAACTTAGAACGCAACAAAGAAGAAAGAGACAATCTAAAGCTGCAACTTCTGGCTCACAAAAGAAGAGCTGATACATTTTTTAAAGCATTGCAAGAAAAGAAAGAAAATGTGTTAATCTTAAGTTATGACTGCCAAAAAAATTTAGTTCTTCCTAAAATACCAGATCAGGAAGCATATTATCGACGCCAGATGTATTTGTACAATTTCACAGTTGTTGAAGGAGATTCAAAAGCCAATTTAAATAAGGAAAACGCTTTTGCTTATGTATGGTGTGAAAATGAATATGCTAAGGGAACAGTTCAAATTGCTTCTGCCCTGAACCATAGACTATGTTCTACAGATATGAATGGGATCACATCTGTCCATCTCTATTCCGACGGTTGTGGTGGCCTAAATAAAAATAGCACTATAATATCCATGCTGTCTGACTGGTTATTAAATACAGCTCCACAACACGTCAAAGAAGTCGTTCTCTTGTTTCCCATCGTTGGCCATTCGTTTATCCCACCTGACAGGGTTTTCGGAATCCTTGAGCGACAGTTCAAAAGTAATAGTGTTATTGAAAATCCTGATAAATATCTTGAAATGTTCCGGAAGGTTAAAACAGTTATTCAACTTGGAGAAGACTGTGAGGTTATTGATTGGAAACAGTCTTCAGATGAAGTTTTGAAGAGGACGACTGACTGGCATTTTCAATTCCAAAAGTCAAAAAAAAAAGATTGTTTTTAGAAGAAACAAAACGTTGACAACTGTTTTGGTTCGAGGAGAACCTTTTTATAATTTTGAAAGTGGGAAACGCAAAACTCTATGCAGAAGAGGAAAAACTTTGAAGAATATACGATCAGAAATGGTGAGCAAAGGAATTACTGTAAAAACTGCCAAGCTTAATGATGTGAAACGACTTCTAGAACTTCATTTTGGAGAAGAATGGAGCCAAAACGAACTTTTGCAATACTATTCAAATGTATTTGTTCAGCAAGCCAACTTAAATACCGGTACACCTATTGAGCATGAAGATATGACTTCGATTTAATGGAGGATGAAGATGAAGTGGTTGCATAGAAACCTTTTTACATTGATGTTGTGGACAGTAAAGTGACATTTTCATGATGTTGTTGGTTAAAGTTCTTTTAATTACTTTTTATTTTTATTTTGTCGTTAAGTCTTCACAACCATGAAAGGGCACTATTAAAATAAAATCATCAAGTCTTTTGTACTTATTAATAAATATGAATAAAATTACAATTTGTCACAGGTAATTTATTTATTCAAACTCTTTTTAACCGTTTTTTGGAAATTAAAATAATTTTAACTCGTTTTGGAAATGTACCAAAAAACAAAATGGCTTCTTGTACAGTTCCAAAACCAGTTATATTCATTATCATTTCCAAAACCAGCTATATCCAAAACTCAATATTTAATTACTAAAAAACAAATGTCTTGTGATTATACAGACTTTTTTAAATAAAAAAAGGACATTTTTCTAAAATTTTTGGTGAAAAAATCAAAAAGATATGTTAATTAGTAATGTTTTATACGTTTTTAATGAATACTGTAAAATTACAAAAATTCTAAATAACAGGTTTTCGAAATGGCCTACTCAAATATTGTAAACTGTGTTAAATAAAATTAACACACTTAAGTCAAATTTATCGAAACAGGAAAGAAAAAAACTTTATTAAGATAAGACGAATAAAATGGGGGCAAAGGAAATACAAAAGTACTTACAAGAATAATTTTAAAACAGGAAAATAAATGACAGGTCCAAAATAAGTAAATACAAAATAAATGTTTGGTTGTCATAAATTATAAGCATTAATTAATATTACATTTTTTAATTTAATTTCCTTTTGCAAACAATTAATGCACTCTGTTTCTATTAATAATGCAAAAAACTCTACTACTGAACTCTCTACTGATGAACTACTACACGAACTCGTATACTTCACATCAACTACTAACTGGACCAAGAGAGGAATGTTTGTTTAGAGGGTTGAGGTCAGCTTGTTATCTCTTATAGTGTTTGAGAGAGACAGGATTGTGTGTTGGTTCTTGGCAAATGTTTAGTTTGAAACAGTGGAGTACACTATATCACCTAATTCACTTCAAGATCTAAAATTCGTGTTTTATTATTGAAATAAATATACAATAAACTACTAGCAATATATTTACGAAAGATATGTTTAACTGTTTACAATATTTTATTATTAATCAGAAAACTAAATAGCATTAAAATAATGATTTATTAATTTTAAGCTCAAAACATTTGCTCACAATACAAAAACTAAAAAAAAATATAAAAGAAATCATCATCCTACTGATGTTAGAAGTCTAAATGATTAGATGAATTATGTCTATACATAACGAAATTAATATTAAAAACTATTGTGTTGAAGTGGGAAAATTGTAATTTAGTTTGAACATTGAAATATAGAGTACGTTTCCAATTCGCTGTTGGGAAGAACGTACTGCTATTTGAATGTTACAGTTTTATTCCATAGAAACTTATTATAAACCATAGGGAGTGAAACATTTGTTTTCCTAACTTGAATTCTTAAAAGTAATAACACTTACTATTCAACTTATCCCTTTATTTTTTGCACAGTGTAATAAGGTAAAACTATAAAAGTTTTCAATTTATAATACTCAAACGTAACTATTGTATAAATCAATAAGTGTTAAAAGCTTCACCAATACTAGACTCAAATTAAAATAAAATAAAGTATCATATCAAAGTCCAATACAGATAGTTCCAGTAATGAATTGAAACCAAATTATTTAAAAACTGAATTTCTTACATTGCCATAAAAACCGAACTTAATGAAAACATTCTACATGTATACATGTGAGATACTCTAAATTTATTGGTGATGTAAGTCTTCTTCACCCTGGCATGTTTTACAAAAATCCCAATGAGCCATTATGTTTTCAAATCCGCTGTAGAAGGTGGTTCAATTGCGAAATTTCGCGTACTGTAAAATTATTTTTATTGTTTTGTGCTCAAAGATAATGTTTGACCCCTTGACTAAAAGATTCCATTGCACTAATCTTTTAATTTAAATTTTGCTAAAGTGGATAAGGAAACAGAAATATCTTCAATAACCATGAAGCTTTTTTTGGCATTCAATCTTGTAAAATATGCCATAATACTAACACAATAGAATATATATTACATTATGTTAATGTATGTCTTGTGCTTAAAAGGAGGGCCTATTTTTATTCATTTAATGCATATAAAAAACTGTGTCTCTTTTACCTTCTTTTTCACCATTTCATCGTATTTGACAAATCATTTAAAACTATTGCTTATATATTTATTTATTACTCTTTTTATATATGGTATGAGGAAGAATGGTTTATACTGTTTATATATATAATATTATAAAAACATTTTTTGTTTTATTTTATATTCTGATGCTACACTATTACGTTGTTCTATAAGTATTCCATTAAAGGGGCAAATTTAGGCATTTTAAGCTGGAAATCTATTTGTAAAAATGTTAGAAACTTTGTAGCTTCTTAAGTTTTTAGATAAAAGAATATATTATATTGCTACTTAAAAACATTATCGGACTAACATATAAAAGAATATTTTATATCAATAAAAATTAAAATAATATAAATGAGGGTTTTAAAGATCGTCCACCTCAAAGTTGCAAACACCTCTGCCAAGTAGAACACTTGTGATTTACGATAGTTAAAGTATCTCTGGGGACTACAGAGTGTATACATATTCAACATACATACAAGGCTACGACGTGTCGTTTTCTTACGCTTCCGATCGTTGAGTGTCTAGGTCAACTACTTGCCGAAACTAAGGAAAATACATTATATTATACAAAAGGCACGATAATGTAATATATTGTATAATATTTAATAGTATTGCACTATTGCCATTCCTTAATTTGCAAAAGAGAGTTGTGGTTATATATTTAAAGTGAATTGTAAAAGCTGTTATTATATACTGTACATCTCAATATGTTCAGTTTATTGTTAGTAACACATCAAATATTATTTGTAAAAGCATAATAAATAACGACACTATTTATAATCACTTCCCTGACTAGGAAAATAGTAAATGCGCTCAACAGCTATTTAGATAGCATTTTAATAATTAGATTTACAAAGTGCTTTTAAAGAAGAAGTGTTTTAGCATAAACAACCTCTCGTTTCAGTATTTCTTCATGCATAGTAAATGTGTTTATATTTCTGCAAAGAAGAGGTTATTCTTTAAATTACTGATAATTATTAGGTTAACGTGTTTTTCACGTACAAAATTCACAAAAAAATGGTTCAACCCATTTTTTTAAATGATCATATAATACGAGTGTGAAGATAAGTACAGTAACTGAAGTTAATAAGTGTAATCACTTTTTATTAAATATAATAATTCGGTATAAAAAAATATTATCACTATTAGGTTTTACTAAGAAGAAAACTGGAATTTTTATGGATACGTGCCTTATTTCAGTGATACTAATCATCCATAAAAGTAACACTACGTTTCGAGATCTGAGATCTGGACTTTTCCTCAGCTGATTGACTAACATAAGAGATAACTACAATCCATACTTATGTAAAGAAATCATACAGAGTCACAGTACGGTTTTCAGAAGTTTATCAAGACTGAACCAATAATATGAGGCCATAAAACTCGTTAAAAACGGTCCATTCCTATTTACTTTTGGTCTCTGCTCAGTGCAATGTGGATTGTCGGTGATTGTAAACCTGTATTCTGTGGCATGGACTTGACACTCAACATCCTAGTTCTGATTCATGACTTATACGTGTCAAACCGTTAGAGTATGGGTATGGATTATTTTAACCTGTAGTTAGGTTACTTATTCCCCTAAGGAAGAGATCAGATTCCAGATCTCGAAAAGTTATTTTACTGAGTTTTGTATCACTAATCGATGCCAAATGCCCTGGAAAAAATCTGGTTTCACTCACAATCATGACATTGTTAAAAAAACAAACTTCTAAACAATGAACTATGATATATTCGATTACATGCCTGTAATTATATTGATTAACTTTCGTCTAAAAATAAAGTAGGAACTAAAAATGTAGATGATTGGTGAGTTTTAATAAATCAGAGCCATTCTCACAACATTCTCATAGCCCAGTATAGGAATGAATTTGTAACGTTTGATGAGTAATCTTAAATCTAGATATTTTTCTACACTTACCAGGTGTCAGTTATGACTTGGTTGATGTGCGCAAAACTTTGTGTTTTTCCAAAAAATATTACGTTTTCACTTCGCACTGAAAGGTTGGCATGTTAACGTATATTGTTAATTACAAACACTTTACATTTACACACTTTTAATATTATTTAATTACGTTTTTACTAATCCAAAGCTGTTTATAAAATGATTTTATGGTTAGTTAAAAAATTTCACAAAACTGTGTTTGTGCTCATCACACTATGAATAACTCAGGATTATTTGTTGAGTGTTGAAGATTTACTTGAGGAATTTATGCTGCTTCACACCACACAAACAGATAGATATATGTGAGGAATGCCGAGAATCTGCCAGAGGCTCACATATCGCGGAGTGCGGATATCACACATACCATATCGAGACGATAAAAAACAATTTTACCCTTAGCCGACCACGGTAAAATTCAATAAATAGTCGAGTACTTGACAAAATATACGAGTATAACGTAACTAAGTTATTTTGTTTATATATTAGCTCGATACCTGTAATACATAGATTAAACACACACTTTAAGTGTACATGATACTTCCTATAAATATCATACAGTATTTCGGATCTTTTCCATCGTTTGATGATACTAAAATGGAATACTAAAATCCTAGTAACGTAATATAACCTGTTACTCAGGTGTCCGAACCCTAATACATACGGTTATTCTTACGAAAAAAAAAGGTTTAAAACTAAAAGTGTTTAGCAACATACTAACATTATTTGGCAACAAAATATGTTGGACATATAGAGCATTGTAGAGATAAATATTGTCTACAGTCTGCTTCTGCTGACAATTTCTAACTTGTCAACATAAAACATACAAGTTAATAGTTACTAGATATATCGTTAGTAGATTTTCAAATATTTCGACTATAAATTATTCACTTACGACCGAAATATAACCGAAAATGCCATTAAAACAGTTTAGTTATAGTTTTGATGAATCTTTAAATATTGTTTAAATACAAATTTCATATATAAATGTCGTGAACTAAATATTGGTTTATTGTATACAAATAAGAATAAATATGTCCTAAGGTTTAAATAGTCTGAACTAAACTCGTGTTTTTCTTAATAGGTTAAGAATAAACCAAATATTCATATGTAGAGGATTCTAAAAGTATTTTATATAAAATTCAATCTTGCAAAAATAATTCTATTAAATCAAAAACTATTACAGTAGAAATGCATACCATTCCATAGTTTAAATGTGACAAATCAAATATACTACTATATATGGTACAGAAAAAATATGAAGTATATTTGTATAGTTGCAAGGTTTAATGATTTAACAAAATTATCCGAAGAACTAAAAAAACTGTCGAAATATATATCAAAACATATAATTATTTTGTAAGATAAGCTATTATAGATCAAACTATTGTGTAAAGTCTGAATCTGCTGACAATTGTTAACTTATATGTGTGTAGAGAGGTTAGTTACATCCGTGAAACGCATTTTCAAGAACATATCACTTCAGGTTTCTGTTAAAATTTACATTTTTAAATATAGACATACATTTACTTTTTTTTAAACTAAGAGCAATACTTTTTCTGACACACAACTGTTGCGCACAAAAAAAAATTTATACGTGTATGTAATGTTATAGTCGAGTTTATATTTTCAAAGAATCTTATCAAATTATGTATTTAATATTTTATGACTGAACTATGTATTTTTTAAACGTAATAGATTTAGAAATGCTACAAATTGTTTACCTCAGAATTTTCTCTCACTGAAGAATTTTATACTTTTAGAATTGTACTACTTCTATTTTATGGAGTAACTTTGTTTGTAGGTTATATAAATACATCACAATTAAATTGCAGAAAACAGATGATGGATAAACAATAGATAAAGAAAATTCCAAACAAGACAGTCAACATACAACTAAACCGGATTAGTGCCAGTGAAATGATTCTAACTACCGTAAATCAAATTATTTTGTAACTTAACATAGCTTAGTTTTTATTTATACTCTTTTATATGATGAATTTGACATACTAGTTTTAAGTTTGTAAACATTCTGTAACATATTCACTACAGTTCATTACGTTAGTTATTCTAAGATGATTGGTATGTCTGAATTATTAGTTAGTTACAATTAAACTAACTCTAAACAAAAGAAGCCGAAACCACTAAAGTCAAGTTGGAACATAATCCGGGAAAATAAGTTGCAACACTTACAAATTATAAAGTAAAGTTTATATTAAAATCCAAATCATGTTTCTTTAGAAATCTTTATCCAAGGCAAACTGCTAGTTATATCTATGAACTCAACAATAGAAATGTTCTATAGAAACTAAATTATAATGGTTTCAATATTTAGTAATTTTTAACCGTTGTGAATCTAATTTTTATGAAAAGGTAAATCCAGTATTGGCCTTAAACTTTTATATGTGGTGAAAGTAGAAGTCTTATCCTATCAGATCCTAATAATGTTAATCTAAACTTATCTTTAATAATATTGAAATATCTTTCAAGTCAGCACATTGTGCACTTGAAAGATTGGGTGCAATTAGTAGTGAAATTTGAAGTCAAATTGAACAAAATATGGAGTAACCTCTATATTTATATTACTTAAATTGCAACCGAGAATAGAATATATTTCCTTTTAATATCCACCGGTGTATCAACTAAAACATGTTCTTCTTGTCCTAATCTATTAGGACTTCAATATAAAACGGACTTAAACCCTCCAACTGGCGGTCATTTTTTCCTGTAGTGGCGGCATGTTTTCGAGCCTCGTGCAAGGGTTTTTTAAAAAATTTATTAAAAATATAAATTAAAAGTAATATATATAGAAGTATATATTTTTGTGTTCAGAATTAAACATATAATAATATTAGTATTTAAATTTGGCCTTAAAAAAATGTTTACTAAAATTTTTTTTACATGAAATTCAAAATTTACATTTTCTTTTTTTTAATTTGGGGGGACCATACCTAGCAAACCAAGTTATAGTAAGAAAACTATAAAAGTGAGATTACCATTTTGTGTCAAATTTATTCTAGTTTCAGAAACACATAAGCATTATACAAATTTATGAAACTATAATAACACTATATAACAAAAAGCAGCGATGCGCATAAATTGTGAAAATAGGGTGTACATGTAAGAGTTTGCTAATAAAAATTTTACTAATACAGTTTTACTTCAATACATGTTATATTGCATATTTAAAACTACAGTATTCCTTAGGCTTTTTTATCCCGAATCCAATGGTACATGAATCGAATCGATACGTTGCCGGAATATACTGTAATAAGTGATTATGCAAGGGAACGTTTGTTTATCAAAATTTTGACGAACAACAATCATAAATGGGTTATGTTTATCAAAATTTTGATGAACAACAGTTGGAGGGTTAAAAAATTATGCAGTCTGAAAACATTTAACGCTTTTATGAAGTATTTATACTGTAAAGATCATTACGTTTAGTGTGAATTTATGGATCTATATTATTCTCTTGTCGAGGAAGTGCATATTGTATGCGGTAGATGGCAGTACTGGTGACGTAACCTAAATATCTCTATTAACCAACCTAATAAGGGAGGGGAGTATTACATGGTAGAAGGGCGACGACCTGCCCAAGGACTGGCCCTAGTACCATGTAATGCTCTAACCTGGGTGCGCATAACAGTTTCACTGCAGCCATTGCTGTTGGTTCTGGTAACAGTTGTGGAGGCACGGCAAGTGTTTTAAGCACAGGCAGTCCCAATCCCTGCCAAGGTTGGTTAATAGAACTTTTTAAAGTTACATTTTAATGGATCTCATATACATTGTCTTCATTACATATTTTCTGTTTGTATTTACACCACTACAATATTATCTATGCTAAGTATTACTTAATAATCAAACCACTATATTTTGATTATTAATATGAAATCATGTTTCAGCATGCTATATTACTTATCCTCAATGCGAGATGACACAGGACCGTAAGTATTTGGGACATTTCAGGTGTAAATGTAATGCCATTCTGAAACTACAGTTTTACTCAAAGCTTAAGACATGTAACACTATTTTATGAGGTATTATAAATAAAGCAGGATACTGATTAGTGTCATTTTTGTGATTCCAGGGTTTTGTTCTGATTATTTTCAGGTGCCTTCGGTCCTGCGTTGGCTTGACGTCCCCTCTTTGACATTATCACGTAACACTTCCTCACGTGTGTTGCAAAACACCCAAAGTATGAATGTTGGTTGTATGAAAAAAAGTGTGAAAGTGTGCGTGCGTGTAGAACTACATTTAACTACAACAATAATTCTCCACTACACAAAATATTAAGGTAACTAAATTTATCTGCTAATATTAGACTTAAGTTTACGTATTGGTTCCATGAATATACTTAGTATTAAACCTATTTATTTAATTAACGTATATTTCTATAATTATATTGGTTCCCAAAACTCTGTGGTTTATCAAGATACACTACTACACGGTGTCTTTTTTTATTGTTACAGGGTGATGCGGCCAATGCGGCAGGAAGTCGCCCCCCTCACACCAATACACACATGACACATACACTAGGTAATGTATTGTTGTATTTAAAATATTTAAATCAATTTGGTTCAAACTGTTGTTTCAGAATGGCATACTTATATTAATTGGTTTAGTATATGTTTACATCATAATAGTTAATAATTTTAATATAACTAAAATTACTCATGACAGTAGTAATAATTTGGTAAATTATATTGTAATATAAATGTGAATCACTACCATAAATGAATCGCACAGTCTTCACTTGAAAGCAAATTACTTGCTTGGTTTATCTTATTCCCTATTAAGTATACATGAAAGTATTGTAAAATCGCAGTGATTCAATTTGCAGGTTTTTTTCTAATTCCTATTTTGGGATTCTCTTCAGTTTCAAATTAGGGCTCTAAAAAAGTGTGTTAGTTTTCTGTCTTACAATATTAGTGTATGTGTGTGCGCGTTTGCAAACTTGTTTATAAGAAATTATGGGGACCCGGCAAGTTAAATCACAATAGAAAGTATTCTATATTCTATATTATATATATATATATATATATATATATATATATATATATTTATATATTTCCATGCACACTATCAGATTAATCGTATTCTTAGAACAATCTAGATAGCACACAAGATACCAGAGCAAAGCTGGCACTTTGTTTCTAATTAGGATACTATGCTATGCAAATAAAGTGTTAATTTCGTATAATAAAAATTGTTGAACGGAATTCGGAACTTTCGCTCAATTTCCAACTTACGTTTCTGTCTGCATTTTAACGAGTGCAGCACTTGAGTCTGATCGTACAAAATGTTATATCTTACTATAGGTGTATATGGTAATTATTCTAGAGCCTTAAAACATATTAGCATAGTCAAAAAAGCTGAAATTTATAAATATAAAATTACCTTAAAGCTTTATTTGTTATTACTGCATATTTTAAATTAAAACTTTAAGTAGCCATTAATTTCAATAAATTTATGTAATAAACAATTATGTCTCGTCATTGGAATTTTTAAACAATAGGTCATGGAATTAAACGTTTTAAAATTGTACTCACCCAATGTCAATCGCGATCATAGGCTTTAGTCCAGATATGTAATTTATATTTCCAAAATATGAACGGTCACATTCTCGAAATCCTGAAGTGATTACAAAACATAAATGGGTATAAATTGGAAGATATTTTAATTAGACTGTATCCATAAATGAGAAATTTTGCCGTTTAAAAATGTTCGATTAAATATCATTGTTTTAAAACCCATCCAAGCTATGTGCTATTGTCAAGATGTCGATTAAAATAAATACGTGTCTATTTTATCTATCTAACTGATAATTCCATTACAAAGGATTAATGTTTAAAATTAATAGACGTGAACCGAGATTTCTAAACTATCTAAGTTAATATGGGAGGGGGTTATTCCATGATAGAAGGATGACGACCTTCCCAAGGACAGGCCCTAGTTTCCATGGAATGCCCTAACCTGGGTGCGCATAACAGTTTCACTGCAGCCATTGCTATTGGTTCTAGTAACGGTGGTGAATGCATAGCAACCATTTTAATCACAGGCAGTCCCAATCCCTGCCAAGATTGGTCTTTACACATTTAAAAATAGTATTTTTATTTTAAAATGTATATCTTAAAAGACAGGTTTCACTAAACTTTTAATGTTAACATTGTTTTTTTTAAGTAAGTGTAGGAACAGCTAAAACTAATTATTTGTATAGCTATGGTGGGAAGTGTCGATTCAATTTGAATGTGAGTTTAGCTCCAGTTCACTGTCCTCTTAAGTGCAGCTCCTGAAATCCGTAGCTGAAATCCTGAAATGGAGTCATGGTTGTCTGAAGGGATACAAAAATATTCGGCGACGAAAAAAGCTCAACGTACTCTTTGCATTCGTTTTTGACGAAAAAATATAGTGCAATAAAGATGAAGAGGCATTCTCATTGTCTCATCAAGCGCTCATTTGAGTGCACAACACGTTGGAGAGGGATTATTGATTATATCTTTAAAATATTAAGTTGATTTTACATTGTAAACAACTAATAAAAATGTATCAAATATGGCTACTTTCGTCCCAAAATTACACAGAGACACCAATTTTTGCATCACAATTGCGTTATTATAAAGCTAAGGAATTTGAGGTTAGGGTTCCTCTACACTAAGCTATAACATTTAATAATAAATACTACTATATTGCAGGAATATTAGAGCTAGTATAGTAATATTTAATAATAAATACTACTATATTGCAGGGATATTAGAGCTAGTATACTAATATTTAATAATAATTACTACTATATTTTAGGGACATTAGAGCTAGTATACTAATATTTAATAATAAATATTATTATATTGCAGGGATATTAGAGCTAGTATACTAATATTTAATAATAAATACTATTATATTGCAGGGCTATTAGAGATAGTGTACAGGTAATTATATCAAATGTTCCATTCTCCGCCTTAACAGTCCTGCCAAAATGCATTTTATTTCTATTTAAAATTGATCTGGAAGTTAGAATATATTTACACCACCCTCCTCTACTCTTCTGACGGAGATATAGTTATTATTTACGTATGCTACGGTTAATTGTAAATGTTAAAAACCAAATTATCCTTAAACATATTTACTCTTTTGCCATCCTCTTTGAATTCCGCCAACAAAAGTAGCTGAGGGTCGCTTAATTTGTAGGAGGAAATTCTGTATGGACTACTATAAAACTATAGAATATAAAAATTAGTATCATCATTAAAGCTGCACTATTACTACATAATGCAAATATCATTATTATCTCCATGGGTGTACAGCTAAGGGTTTGTAAGTATTGTGAGTCGTGGGAGGAGTCTATGCGCGTGTTACGGTCAAACTTCAAATTTATTCTGCTGCGGCCAAGAACAACAGTTCCCTGGAGAAATCGGTGGTTACTTAATCGGTCCTAATTCATCGGATCCAGTTGAATTACTTCCAGACGAAGAGACGGAGAAATTCTTACTGGGCAGTTAAAACATTGGTACGCCAACTCCTCTGTTTCTTGGCAGTTTTAGACAAAGTTTCAAATCTTTCACTAAGTTTGGAGATAATATTTTTACTTTAATTATGTTTACTTAATTTATATTGTGTACAATTCTAGCAAATTATTTATTTTATTAAACATTAGGTACCTTTTTAGTACATGTGTAAAAATTTCAAGATTTGTTCTATATTTGTTTATGTATAGCCAATATTATTTAAATGTCCAGCATATTTTAATCTTGATGATGTCTTCAATGCATTTATATGTATATTAAACTTAATCTTAAAGGATCGGCCGTATTGTCCTAAACAGATATTTTCACATGCGTTGCATATTTTATTTTGTTCAATACACAATTTTTAAATTAGATTTTAAAATTTAATTTGTGAAAAGTTCATTTTGAGCTTAAAAATCTATGTTCATTTTCTATTATAAGGCCAAGATTACTATAAGATTTGAATTGTAATTTAAATTTGGTTTGTTATTCCGATAGAAAAAATATATTCACCTACGTAGGCTTAAGAAGAATGGTCTAAGTGTCTATTCCGACTTTTTAATTTCGATTCTAGTTTAATAGATTTTGATGCTAGAGTTGAGTAGCCCTTATCAAAAGAAAATATACAAAAATATTGAATTTCTATGAAAGACAGACCTTTATTATTTACTTCTGTATAGGATATTTCAAATGTCCTAGTTAAGGTTTTGTCTTTTTATAACGAGGAAGTAACTTTTAAACATTCTTAAATATGGCTGAAAAGATACTGCAGTCAAAAATTGTCTATTCCAGCTGTTTAAATTCACTTTCGTTCTCATTTTATGACGGCCCTAGAAGTGAATTTACATTATTGAACCGACTAGGAAAATATATGTATCACTTCTTGGAAACTATATCACATTAAAAACGTCCACTTCTGGTCTTCTGGTGCTATAATTGATTTTAATTTTATTACTCCTTTTAATCAAATATATACATATGTGGGCTTAAATGACTACTTCGATCAAAAATCACCTACTTCAGTCGCTTGTGTTTTGCTTCCGATACAAGGGGATGAATAAACATCCTTGAATTTAAAATAATCGTTTATAAAGTTTTGCCCGATTTAAATCTTGTATTTTGTATATTTCAATTTGAAATAAAAATTCCTTGTTGATTTATTTTTTATTTAAGCCTCTGTTTTTTTAATACAGTAAAAATATCATAATTATGTAATGTCAAAGAAGCCAACTAATTTCGAATATCTTGTGTATGCAAATTCTGAGCTTTGTTCATTATGGTGGATTTTGTAACTGCTTATCTATCATATTGCCATTACATTAATGGTATAAATTCTTAATTTCTCCAATCCGTTGTAAAACTTGGAAATTAATATCGTCTTTGCAATCTGCCCTACACTACTGATCAAAAACTATACGATTAATATTTTCTTTAATTCTAAATCTTAACATATTGTTACGTCTCTTTCGTGAACTTCTGCTGAAAGTGTCAACAGCTCTTTAATTTCAGTTAAATTTGGATTATGTTGCGTAAGTTTTACTATCATATTTTTCGAATCCTAAAACGTTCTGGATAACATTTCTATTTTTCTTTTCTGGAAAGAATTTCTTGTACTTCAAACGACATATGGAAAATTAACTACCCGAATTGACTCTAATTTATAAGATATTAAGTTCTGTTAAAAAACTTTTATATGCGAATGTTTAACTTGACGCTATACTTAGTGCAGAGTCTAAGATGTGACGCTACCACAGACTGGTCTCCAAGAATCAAGAGTCTATAGGCTATATGTCTGATGAAATGGAGCTAAACTCACAATTTTCATTGCATCAACTTGTAACAACAGTTCTTTATTATTTACAGAACATTTTGATAACAAGTTTTTTTCTGTGTCTGAATCTGGGGCCGGAGATGGAAATTAAGTAACATATGAGAATCATTGTATTGTTACAAAGTACCTATAGAAACTAATTTAAAATTTACTTAGTATTAAAAAGTTTTCACCCGAGATGAAATTTATCAGGAGTCAACCTTTCACTCATGAACGTAAAATACTTTCTTATTAAAACTTAATTGATAAAATACTAATATCGACCTACATCGCTCAAGTGATTACCTGGTGCAGTTTCATATTTTGTTAAAAAATAAAGAACAGAGACGTAACTCGGAGAACTCATGGCGAAGTGTTTTAGCAGTGTTCTTAATGTTTTATATCTGGTTAAAATTGAAATTTACCTTATAAAGATCCTAATATAATATCATAATAGCATCAATTTATCTATAATAATATCGACATAAATGTCAAATCAGCACCGTGTGAACTTAAATTATTTGGTTAGAATAAAAAACACGTCGTCACAAACACTATTAAACTCATATAATGTAGCGTCTTTAGTTACACAATTTAATGGACAACCGAGAATAAAACACTTTTCTGTTTATCTCAAGCATTTCATTTTATATAATTACCTCTTTCAAGCCTATATATATACTCAAAATTAAAACAAATATAACCTAAAAATCAAAACCGCTGTGTTTATACCATAAAAGAACGATCAGGCAGAATGTGTAGATCTGCAGTAGATAGCAGCATAAGTTACGTAGACCGAGATATCCCAATAATTTTCCAACCTAATAAGGGAGGGGAGTATTACATGGTAGAAGGGTGACGACCTGCCCAAGGACAGGCCCTAGTATCATGTAATGCTCTAACCTGGGTGCGCATAACAGTGTCATTGCAGCCATTGCTGTTGGATATAGCAACAGTGGTGAATGCACGACTACTATTTTAAATACAGGCAGTCCCAATCCCTGCCAAGGTTGGTCTTTTAAAATTTTGAAGTAACGTTTGATTGATCTCATATAAATTAATTATAACATATTTTCTTCGCGATTTACATTTATATTTTCAAGAATCATAAAGTGTGATGAGCGTCACTTACCAACTAGTTAAAACGATAAAGTTCTTTTATAAAAGTGAAAATGGCGGAGCAAGCATTTTGCATTTTGCGCCATAAAAAAGCTAGCGCAAAAAGAATGTGTGGCGACATAACCTGAATTCCGTCGCAATCATTTACACCACGCTGAGGGGGCTTACATAAACATTATATTGCTGAATTGAATTACAGAAACCTCATTTCGCTCTGGCGTTTCGGCTAAGAGAAAGGGTTGAACCCCTTCTTAAAACCCTAGTACTGGAGCAGCACCGCAATACAACTTCTCCTGAATTTTAATATTGTAGACGAGTCTTGTCTAAGATTTCCCATATCTTCAATTTCTTCCAGTATCATAATTTTGTAATCGTGTACGATTATTTTCTTACGAGGAGTTCTTACATATCGGCTGATTTGATCAATTATACTTACACGAGATAATAGAGTTATATGGATGGCACATGAAAACTGTAATATTATGTTCTACATGTGTATGTTTTACATTATTTTTAAAGAGACAAAATATATAATATGCTAGGTATATTAATTGAATCTGATCCTTCATCAGCATATGACGGTCAATAACAATGTTACTAGGGACAGTGAAAGATTGTGTTAATTACTAGATACCAACAATTCTTGCATGGACTATCCGCAAGTGTGACAAAGCTCGTCTGGGATGATCTAGTAACTGTGTCAAGAATATATTTGTTATTATGTTGGCGAAAAGTTTTGTAACCTAATTCTTATAAATTCCAAAATTTCCTAGCCACCAAGTTTGCGATACGCATTTTCATCATTTTAATTCAAAGTAAAATGCAGTAAAATAATCCTCTAAAACAACATTTCAACAAACATTTTTATTCCATAATCCTTTCTTATACCTCAAAATAAACGAAATAGGGTCACACATAGTTGTTTTTAAGTATTACCTAGTTGGAAATGTAAATACGCTATATCTTAACAGACAATAATTTATACCTCGTTACAATGAAAACACCATTTTAAAATCATAATATTTTCAAAAAGGTTTCAAAGCAGCAGCTTGCTTATTCATTGGGCTTTTAGTTGATACGGACGAAGTTAGCAGTGTTCACATTCACTCTTCTACGTACCTGTGACCTTGACATCACGCCTGAGCCTCTATCCTCTCTGCTGCAATAATCTTCAAAAGGATAAGTCAAAACATCTAAATTTTCATTGAATACAATTCACGTAGATGTCTTGCATGTATGGCTTTGTATGTTGTCCGAATATTGATTTTACACAATTATTCCTATATTTTAGATTGTAACAACTTTATCTTCTTACATGTAGAACAGCAGAACTACTATAATATACATATTTAACTGTATATTTATCTGTATGTAATTACTGTATTGACTCCAGCCACTACGCCACACGCTTGCCCGGTCTTGTCACTTTCGCTGAGGCAGTACAGTTGATTAAATACTTTCGTATATAAAAAACATATATATTCACAATTGGCAGCTTAAAAATGTCATACACGCAATTTTTCACATTCAGCATAATTCAAAATTTACATTAGTATTTGAATTGTTTTGTTGCCAGAACTTGTCCAAAAAGTGCTCATGTATGATAATTGCTTTGAAAATATTTCTTCTCGTGTTTACTGCTTTTAAGTGGTGTACGTCCAGTATGAAAAGACTTTCAAATATGAAATAACACTGCTTTCTGAAATCATATTTCTTTAGCTTTAAACTTTAAACTGACCTTTAAAGTTATGGCTTTTTCAATTATTTGTTTCTATGACAGTATCATGACTATTATTTAATTATTTAAAAGCCGGTGTTAAATATGTAATTAAAAGAAAAAACTAAGGAAAGATTATCGTTTGATATTTTTAACTCTTCTGATACTTTTCCCAATTTTAGTTTCCACCAAAAGTAGCGTGTTTTGACGATCGATTTCTTCCAGGTCAAATAGGAAACTTAGATTTATTAGGTATTATTGATAAGTTTTATATCAACAGGCAAAGGTCAACTTGCATTTTAAATGTACTATTTTATGCAAATAGACAGTGTAAGAAGTGCTGTACTTGGTGTTTATGTTTACAAGCATTAATGATAGTGCGTTCCAGTCTGGATTAAATCTACATTTACAGAATCTTACAAGCGATGATATCATGCGAAATAAAGCAATGCCCAAACTATGTAAGTTAATTTTGTCAATACATTTTATATTCATCGGGTTCTTTTCAAGAAAACCTTAGCCTAATTGACTTTTTTTATTATGAAAAATTTTAATTTATCATTCTGGTACCGTGATATTTTATTAGCAAATAATTATTATGTTCTGACTATTAAATTTGAATTATGTTTTAGGCTACAATTCTACTCATCCTAAACATGAGAAGAACCAATACCGTAAGTATTTGAGACATAACAAGCGTTTAATGCCATTCTGAAACTGCTGTTTTAGTCAAACTTTCTAGGTTTTAGAATATTCCCTTTAAAAGTATTAGTAAATAGGCAGCTAAAGGATTTGTGTCATTTTTGTGATTCGACAGTTTTGTTCTAATTATTTTCAGGTGGCTTCGGTCCTACGTTGATCCGACGTCCTCTCTTTGACACTTCTCATCATATAACACTTCTTCACGTGTGTTGCAAAACACACAAAGTATGAATGTTGGTTGTATGGAAAAAAGTGTGAAAGTGTGCGTGCGTGTAGAACTACATTTAACTCAAACAATAATTCTCCACTACACACATATTAAGGTAACTAAATTTATCTGCTTATATTAGACTTACGTTTACATATTTGACCCATGAATATACTTAATATTAATAATATTTATTTAATTAAGTTATGTTACTATAATTATATGTATTTTGGGAACTTTTTGGTTTAAAATGATACATTATTATATGCTGTTTTTACTGATTGTTACAGGGTGATGTCGTCAATGCGGCAGGAGGCCGCCCCACTCACACTAATACACACACGACACATACACTAGGTAATGTATTGTTCTACTTAAAAATTGTATTGTAAGTTTGGCTACAATAGTTATTTCAGAATGGCACAATAATGTTAATTATATGGCTGATTATATGTTTGTAGAGAATATTTTTTAATCTTAATATAATTACAGTTACTCACGGCAATTATTAGTTCATAACTTAAATTAATTTTGCCTTACTATCTTAATAGTGATTTTTTATGGACCTGTAAAATATTTAATATTGCAGTTCTTGAAAAAGAAGCAGGAGGCTTTGTCCCGAGTGGAATATGACTATGATGAGACGTAAAGTTGTAATCAAAATTTCCGTGTTCCCAACGACAAAGCAATGTTATGCTGCAAATGTAATAACTGTGTTTGTTATCGCCGCGTTTATAATTTGTAATCAAGGTAATGTTTAGGAAGATTATTTACCGTTTTACTGGCACATGAGGGGTTAGCTTTGAAATTTAAATGTTTGTGAAGGTTCCAAAAAAAAAAACGAAAATCTTCTGAAATAAATAAAGTTCAAACTAAAATAAAACTTCTTCTTCAAAATAATTACTGGATTTAAAATTAAAATAAAAACTTCTTGATAACTTATAAATTCAAACTTGTAATATATTCGTCACTCCAAAAATGTACCAAGTTCTTACAGCATATCTTTTATTCAATTTTCAAAATTCAAACTTTGACACTCTAATCTGATCTGGCAATTCTTCATTTTAATTTATCTTCAAAATTCAATTTTATTTTGTTTCTAATCTTCTTTACTTTACTTTACTATTACATCTTTTCAGTGTTGGAAAATTAAAATTCTTCAGTGTTATAGAATAAAAACAATATTGCTGAAACAAAGCATCTGTAACAATCACAAAACTCTTTTAGTATTTTTTACATAAAATTTTATATACGTGTGCTCACTGCACCAACAAGTTTTTTATTGCACAGATCAAAAGGGCAAGTTCCTAAATTCCCATTAAATTTAATTTTTACAATATTTCTTTCCCCAAAATTATTCAAAATAACTAAGAATGAATATTGACTGGACTCCAGTTTAAAGGTTCACTTACCCGCAGGTTCGATGACAATTAGCAAAAGATTAACTCTAAGCACTTTCAAAGTCTACTCGTTACTATAACTTCCGATAAACTGAGACGGGAGGTACGGCACGTCTACCTCACCCCACCTCTCAATTTTGTTATCAAACACTGCCATCTGCGATGGGTGCCTCGCTGATAGCAGTCTTTTTGTACTGTCCAGTCCTTATCATTCTTCTGAGCCTACTGCTTCCACCGGTAATCAACTTACCCCAGAGTTATTATTTAATACAATCGGTACAGTCTCACCATGTACTGTATGTTTAGCTACAAATACTAACTATACGGATATGTTTACCGATGTTCTGACCAAATATGAAGTGTAGCTTAGTTGGAATATATCGTTTCATTATTAGTTCTTAAATTTATAGTGTTCAAAATATGTTATATGTTAATGATGGAAACTTTCTCGTGACAAACTTATAACGTATCATAATAGCAAAGATAAAACGAAAAATAAATAAAATGTAAATAAACATCTCATACCTTGGCCAAACTACTGAAATGTTAATAAAATCTGCGGCATGCCATGCCCACCCACACAAAACATAGCAATGGAGTGATTTTTCAACTGAAAACTTTTGCATGTTATCGTTGTTATTTCCTCATTGGGTTTTATTGATGTGTTGAAAATAATGCTTTTGTTTTTAAGAGTAAGTTTTGGAAATAAATTCACTTTTGTAATGATTTAAAAGATTATTATTACTAAACACAAATTCATAAAGTGAGGTTTAATCAGATAGGCTATTGGAAAACGAATTTCATATACTTGTATTATGTAATTGACAATCCCGAGTTCACTATTAAAAGAGATTAAAAGCCAAATTGACTGTTAAGTATCAGTAATGAAACTGACATTATTCGGTAGCAGCCCAAATATATATTCCCAGGAATAAAGCGGAATAAAATTCATTAATCCAGGTGTCAGTAGCGGCGTGGCTCGGCTCGGTAGTGTCTTTCACCAGTCACTCTCAGTTTATGACAAGTTCACTGTCCTACCACTAATGACGTATGTCACCTTTGATATAACTTAAGGTTCAGTTAATAAGGGATAAGTTTATCTTATTTACAACATACATGTTTGTGAATTAATTTGCTATTCAAAAACTATTTTGTGAAGTATGAAAAAAATGGTGAATAAATAGGGTAACAAGGAATTATTTCTTCTTTGAAAGTTAGACTACGCTTATTTTTAATACTGTTATGTATGAAACCAAACTGAATCATAAATCTGCAAAAATGCTGTATTTTGAGTATTTTTAAGGGCAGCCCTATCTTCATATAAGCCTTACTTTGCCAATCCTCATGGGCCATTACCTGAACGATGATCTCAACAAATGGATTAAAATGAAACGTACGGTACAGTACAAGTTCGATGATACTGATAAAAAGGGAAATAAAAGGGAATATAACAAAGCTCACAGACAGGATTTGGACTTTATGTTATATTAGAACCCTGGACTGCAGAGTATAAGGTTCTAGACTTAGCCTTTGCATCGCCTCTCCCTATGTACGAATTGACTAACTGCTTGTAATACCAGACTATTCATCCGGAGAGTTGTTACAAGTATTTGTTGCTTTACATCTGTTATAAGGCTTACTGGTGTACTTGTGGCTCGGAGACAACTCCTTCCACTGACGATGATCAGGCAGGGAACCTCTCTACATGTAAAAAACACGATTACTATATTGGGCATTTCAATACTGTTTAAGATACACTCGCAGTTTACGTTCATTTTATGTGTGCCCGCTAACTTGATAGTTATATTATTTATATATACCATTTACTTTTAAGTATGATAATTTTTTAAACATAAATTGCATGTGTGAGGAGTTATAAAGCATAAACTATATTTATTCTTTATGATTTTAAAATAAGCCACGAATTTATTCACTTGTAACCGGTATCATTTTATTTTAAATTAAAACTATTCCATTTACCATAAACTTTAAATTATGGCACCCACCATCTTCTCCTTTTTCTGTTTTGATATTTAAGAAGCATAACAATAGGTTAAAGTATATATTAATAAGTTTATAGTAAATTACCATGAAAATAAAGAAAAGTTAATTAAATGTAAAATTATAAATATCTTTTTAGGAACGATGCGATAATACTCCAAAACTGTATCTCCAAATTACATAAGTAATACTTTTTTAATAATTATATATCAGTTTTATTTTAATACCAACGCAAAGGCCGCAAAAAACTATTGTAAATGTTTGTGACATTTACAACATATTTAAGTGTTTATGTTCTGATCAAGATATATATGTATATGCAAGACTAGAATTAAGTTTGCAGTGATGAGTTAAAATTCACTGAATAGATGAAAATTTTGAAACATTCATATGTATTAAAAGAAAATCTTACTCTTGTGAACCATCATCTATTGGACGTGAAGAATCACTAATTGCAATAAAAAATATCTCTTAGGCACAGTATGCGTTTAGAAAGTTTGACTTTCTCAGCTTAAGCCAAAAAATTATTACTGCCATCTAAAACAGGACCTATATTCTATCATTCAAGTTGTAATCCTGCGCCATTTTTATAGATGAAACAATTAAGTGACAGCATTGTATTCTTATAATAGAGCCCTTTAATTTGATTTATTACTAAACCTCTTTTCACATTTAAGATTTTCTTTTGATTCTTAAAAGGCGTCCCTCTGATACCTCTGATATAACAGGAAATGTATAGTTTATTTTATGTACTATATTTTTAAAAATTTGATGTATGTGCCAATAGTTATTCCTTATCATAATCGTTAAAAATATTAAGCCTGTACGTGCAGGCCAATACATTTTAGTGTCAAAAGCGAAAACATGACGTCTTGTGTAAGACGTATGTAATTATTAGTAAAATAAAATTCATAGAATCGATGTACAGATAGTTGCTGGAAGGGAAGTTTTGTATTACAATTCGAGACAAACATCCTCCGGATGTAAGTGGATACGCACATCCGCCCAGACGCCGATGGTGAACAAACAGGAAATGCTTACTTAAGCAGCGGAAATTCTTATATATAAAAAAACCGTGCGACGATGTAAGGGGCAGCCATGCTGATATGAAAAATTGGTACTCACCAATTATGATGGAGAGATTTGGCATAGGCGTGGCCATTGGAGTGCTGGCGGGAGAACAAACATCAAAACTGAAGAACAAGGAAGTCGAGGACGGGAATTCGAAAACTGAAGTTCGGGAGTGCTAGTGTTGGTGTTCGTGTGCGGAAAAATATCTCTAGGCGTAATAAGTGTGAAGTGGAATAAAATGTAAGTAATTTTAAGAACTTAGTATATTTTAGGGTTCATTAATCATTTTCAATTCCATATCTATTTAAATGTTCACAATTTCGAAAATGTAAATTCATGTAAATGTTTAGCTATTTAAAAGAAAGTTTCTCACGTTAGTCCATGAACTCATAATTATTGCAACACTACAAATTTACTAGTAAATGTTATAATGAATTAAATTTTAAAACAAATTGTAAAATATGTCTTCAAAGTATTAAGGTATTAAAATTTGTGCTTAATATGTCGGTTGACGCAATCTATTGTTAATTAAAATTTTTTATCAATTTAATGAGATGTTGTCAAAAATAAAATATGTGTTGGTTCATTTGAGGGTATTTGTACTGCCAATCTAACCTATTATTAAATCCTTTCACAGCAACACTTGCTCATAATATGTCACAACCTTAATCTTAAACTAAACCAAACTAAAAAAACCTTACATGGTGGAGGCGCTAAAACTCGATTGGCATTCAAATTCCTCACATGGGCAAGCACATAGTTTTCATAGGCTAGGTATAAATTAGAACTAAATAATATTTATAAGAAAGTATTTAACTAAAATAGCCTACTTCAGTGACAAACCACTCATTTACCTAAAAGATAAATTAAATTTCCAATAACTCAAAAATATTTTCAAACCCGTAATTAGAGTAACGCCAAGTAAACTAACTAGGTACGTCAATGGACATGTATAATTAAATGGAAACCATACTACATGAAGATTTAATACCATTAGACACATACAGGACTTCCAAAAGTGACATAGTAAAATATTAAATAAAAATGGAATACAATTTAGAGACACAGACACTGTAGCGGACCTCAGACCTATCCTAGCGGCACTTAAGAACTTAACACGTATAAGCGCAAGTCACCCTAATATTAAAACCATCTTTAATAGGTTAACTACTTGAAAGACTCACCTTAGTCAAGAGGACAGGGAAAACTATAAGGATCTAGCTACAATCGAGGATTTTCTAGCGCAGAGAACTAATTTATATGACACAGTACATAACCCTGAGGCGGACATCAAGACACAAGCACCCCCAACCTTAGCACAACATTACGAGCCACTCACACTACCTGACAGAACTAACACAGCAACCATGGGGGAAAACATACCGCTAATATCATCTGGGACTTACACAGGTCTCCAGAGCGAAAATCCACAAGATTTTTTAGACAAATTCCTAGTGGCAGCAACTTTAAACAGATGGACAGATAACACTAAAGTTAATTTATTTCCAGCGCATTTATCAGGCACAGCACTAACTTGGTTCAAACACTACAAGCAAACACAACGAGGGGAAGCCATACAATGGGACCAACTTGCTAAAAGTTTCATAGAGGCTTTCACTCCATTAGCACAAACCCAGAGTCTACAAATGATTTTAGAACACACAAAATACAGGGAGAGAACGAGCCAACACTAACCTATTTTTTAGATATATTAACAACATGCCGAAGATATGACCCTACAATACAGGACAATCAAATTATACATTTTATCATACAGGGACTAATACCAGAAATCTGTGAACGAGTTATAGGCCTGAAAATCGACACCTTAAGTGATCTAGAGAATAATTTAAAAATTAAAGAACAGCTAGTTCTAACACAAATGAAAAACAAAGAAAGGTACAATAGGGTTGCAGGAAACAGACCCTATAGTACACCCTTATATGAACAAAACATCATCCATAAACTACAAGCAGAAGATAACACCCTAACCAATTTAGTAGCTACCCTAAGTACAAACCAAATTTCAAATCATAACCACAAGTACGAAAGGTCTACATCCCCGTATTAAAACTCAAAATATAAGCCAAGATATGATAGAACACCTAGTCCTCACCAGAATAGATATATGGAAAGCCCAAACTACCCCAAACAAACCCAACGGCCACCTATGATTAAACACGTTTACCTTCAGTGATAGGAGAAAACAAAACCATTCCCAAACACAACCTGCTAGACAAAATAGGTATTGCACTATTTGCCGTAAAGACAACCATAACACTGAACAATGCTGGTTCAAGCAACGTTCATTAACTTCTCAACCCCAAAGTAACCGCTTAGCACCTAAAACCAACAATACACAAGAGCTGTTCTGCAGGTACTGCAAGCGAACAAACCACAATATCGAATCATGTTACAAGTCTAATTATTATAAACAGAATCAATAAAAAAACGGGAAATAGGGGGAGGTCGTACCAACCCTTACCGAACTTGCCCCTTACTAAAAGCGAAAACAAATAACACTATAGATCTTAACCAGAGGAATCGACAAACTTACAAATGCATAAAGTCCATGACATTTACTCCAACTAACCCCAAAGTACTACCACTATCAACCCCTGGAAAGACCAGTTCAGAAGTGATATTTAAAGCCATAGATTATAATATAAAATTCCCACCACCCTTAAAGAAGATGGAAGAAATTGAACAACCTATTATGCAAAAGCCTATACACACCATAAAACTTCAATCTGTGTTCAATCCAACTCCAACCCAAAGCGAACCAAACCCCTCGGTGACAACAAATATAAATAAACCCAGCTTTACAAGAAACCTTGCAGTCTCAGAAAATTTCACACGACAGATAAAACCTAGCGCATTAAAGGGGGTAGCGCACGTAAAACAGGACACAGATTGTAGTATGGGGGAGGTAAACACACATACTGGATTGGAAGAAACCATTGAGATAGACACTATACAGATTTTAAATCACATAGAGCAACAGAAGAAACAGAATATGATAGATTGTACTAACTTGCAAGAAATAACGCAAGACAGGATACACAGACCGAGGAAAAATAAAACATTATTATTAGAGGATATTTATGAACTCATATTTAGTTGCGAAAATAAAACCACGAAGAAGATACCTGTCCTAACAATAGACGTAGCCTTGACCACAAACCCTCGACATCCAGTACCCTGCATTATAGATACAGGATGTAACATAAACATTATTAGAGCAGACCTAGTTTGTGAAACAAAATTAAATACTAGCAACATACCCTCGTTGATATCGGCTAACGGTATACCATTAACATTTTTGAGTTCGACAAAAATCACCATAAAAATTGGCAAAGTAACACTTGAAGACACGTTTTATGTGACACCTGATCTAAACAGCCCTATATTGGTAGGAAACATATTCCTATTTCAGAACTGCGTGAAGTTAAACTATAAAAATAAAACAATAAAAATTACCAAATATCAGATTGAACATATAATACCTATGAATGAACAGTGGCAGTTAGACATCAAGAATTTTAAAAACACACAGAAGTTAGAAGTACAGCAAATAACAGATGTAATAGCCCCACAAGACATAATTATAGCACCACATCAGCATATTAGGATTAGCTCCTTAAAATGTATAGAGTCTCGAACAGCCATCGAAACAGATAGGAATCTAAGAATAAAAAAGAAATGTCATGCATATCTTTCAGAAGGGGAAGATGGTACAGATACAATTGTAAATATTTATTATGCATCAAATTTCCCAAAAAGGATACCCGCACATACTACGATAGGACATATACATTACCCAACTCTTGAAGCACAGCCTACCCTGGAACACCATCCCACTACAAGTGACACAGGAAAAACAATATTGACAGATAAGGACGGCATAGTATTTGATATATCACCACATTTAAACCTCCAAGAACACAAAAAAGTCCTTGATGTTTTACAAAAATACGGACACATATTTACAACAAAGTTAATCGATTTAACTCCTGCAAATATACCTCCTGTTAAACTCGAATTAAAACCGAATACGAAAACCTGTAAACTCTCCACCGTATAGGCAGAGTAAAACAGAAAGGGAAAAATTAAACAAATTATTGGACGATTTAGTACAAGCAAAAATATTAGAGGAATGTCAGGATTACATAGAATATGCAAGCCCAGTATTTTTAGTGAAAAATAAAGATGGAAGCGACAGAATGGTAGCTGATCTCAGGAAGGTTAATGCACAGTTGAAAACAGATGACCACCCCATTCCTTCCATTCTTCCATTCCAGTAAACCTGGTTTTTAGCTCTTTGAACAAAACGCACACATTTACAAAATTAGACCTTAAAAATGCATTTTATTCTATGGAGGTTAGGAAAGAAGATAGGCATAACTGATAGACTTCTAAAGTTTTGCCGACTGCCGATGGGACTTTCAACTTCAACCACATTATTTAGTAAAGCTTTGAATGCGATATTAAACCGTCACCTTTATAATAAAGTCATTTGTTACGTGGATGACCTAATTTGTTATGGTGACTCACTTGAAAATGACTTACATAATCTACAAACTATATTAGAAGAACTAGAAAAAGCTAATTTGAAACTAAATACAAAAAAGTGTAACTTTCTCTACAAAAGTATAAACATTTTAGGACACGAGGTATCAGGGGAAGGCATTTTAACCCCCAAAAAACAGTCAGTAGAAGCTATCACCGAATTTAAAAGACCAACTTGTGTAAGGCAAGTGAGACAATTTTTAGGATGCTAAGGATTCTTCCGCAGATTCATCCAAAATTATGCCAAAATAGCACAACCCCTTATTGAGATAATAAAAGATTCAAATAAAAACATGGCATTTAAATGGACGGATCTATGTGAAACAGTCTTTTATAAAAATCAAACAAATTTTGACAAACCCACCATTACTATCACATTGGAAGGACAACAGGGAAGCACACATTTATGAAGATAGCAGTCTGATTGGATGCGGAGCAGCGTTAGTACAGTTAGATGAAGAAAATAATAGAATGTACCCAATTTATTACATGTCAAAAAAAATATTCAAATACCCAAATGCGTTACAGCAATGCTGAACGTGAAATGCTAGCGCTAACCTATGCTGTGAACTACTTCAGAGAATTCACGCTTGGTAGACAAACAACAGTTTATACGGACTGTGCCGCATTACAGTTTTTATAAAAATTTTAAGCACACTTCCACTAGATTAAACAGATTAGCACTGTCATTAACAGACTACGACATTGTAACATTTTCATTACTCAGTTGCCATGGTTACCTTTTGATAGGATATGAACGGTCATCTGTATTAAAATCATGTGATTTTTGTAAACAAGTGTCAAGTGTAAAAATTTGACATTATTGTTTTATTTGGGTTAAGCAGTTAAAACTTGTGCTCCGTTTAAATAGTTTTCTTTGAATTACGAAACCGAAATCCGGGTAGGCTCGTGTTTTATTGTGAAACAGTGGATATCTTAAAGAGAAAAAGAAGCGCTATTATTTTACAGTAACACCCAAACAATATAAAATTCATTAATATATTGTTGTAAAACTATCAATAGACCCGTAATGATAAATACCTTTAAAACTGTAAACTGAAATAATAGAGGAATCAAGCCAGCTTAGACTGCTGTGAAGAAATACTAGGCAAAACAGTGACAAAGTGAGTTGCGACGTTTATATTAAAATGTAAAGTAGGATCCTTCTATTTTAGAATCCAGGTCAGATAGGTAACCATAGGGCCAAGTCATATAGAATGAGATAACACCCCAAATAATAGAACCTGATACTGTATTGACTAATATTTCTAAAATGAAATATGAATAAAACACTTTAAAATCCACGATGTTAACAAGAAAAATTAAAATATACCCTAAGATTTCTTACATAATATTTATGTTATATTTTGTATAACCATTATTTAAATACATGCTATGATATAAATATACCTCATTAATCAATTGAGCTATGGTTTACACAACTTTGGTTATGTGTGCAGAAATATAATAATATGGAATTCAAGTGTAAGGTTTTTTTTAGTTTGGTTTAGATTAAGATTAAGGTTGTGACATATTATGAGCAAGGGTTGCTGTAAGAGGATTTAATAATAGGTTAGATTGGCAGTACAAATACCCTCAAATGAACCAACACATATTTTATTTTTGACAACATCTCATTAAATTGATAAAAAATTTTAATTAACAATAGATTGTGTCAACCGACATATTAAGCACAAATTTTAATACCTTAATACTTTGAAGACATATTTTACAATTTGTTTTAAAATTTAATTCATTATAACATTTACTAGTAAATTTGTAGTGTTGCAATAATTATGAGTTCATGGACTAACGTGAGAAACTTTCTTTTAAATAGCTAAACATTTACATGAATTTACATTTTCGAAATTGTGAACATTTAAATAGATATGGAATTGAAAATGATTAATGAACCCTAAAATATACTAAGTTCTTAAAATTACTTACATTTTATTCCACTTCACGCTTATTACGCCTAGAGATATTTTTCCGCACACGAACACCAACACTAGCACTCCCGAACTTCAGTTTTCGAATTCCCGTCCTCGACTTCCTTGTTCTTCAGTTTTGATGTTGTTCTCCCGCCAGCTCTCCAATGGCCACGCCTATGCCAAATCTCTCCATCATAATTGGTGAGTACCAATTTTTCATATCAGCATGGCTGCCCCTTACATCGTCGCACGGTTTTTTATATATAAGAATTTCCGCTGCTTAAGTAAGCATTTCCTGTTTGTTCACCATCGGCGTCTGGGCGGATGTGCGTATCCACTTACATCCGGAGGATGTTTGTCTCGAATTGTAATACTAAACTTCCCTTCCAGCAACTATCTGTACATCGATTCTATGAATTTTATTTTACTAATAATTACATATGTCTTACATTCCCCTGGCTTAATGACGATTCTACCTACGAATCTTACTTATTGTCTAATTAAGGTTATCCATTGGGTAGTCACGTTCATGTACTGTAGGCTTCAGAAATTGTATTTTGCTGTTGTTAATGTGGATGAAGTAGAGGTCTATAAAAAGAAGTAGTGTTAATATAGAAGTCCAGGCTAATAAAATGTACGAAATGAGTTCCGTGTAGTTTACTATGTTTTTGTCGTCGTGATTTATCTGGAAGTGGTGTTGTTCTTGTAGATTGTGAACGAAGTAGGTGAATGCGCAGGTAGCTCAGAGAGTAGGTAGTATTGTTTTTGTTGAGAATGCTGTGTAGACATATTCCTCGTTGTCTGCCAAGTCATGTATTTGGTGTTCTGTCGCAATGTCACAACACCGTTCGAAGAAATCTCCGTCGAACGTGAGCGATCTTCTGTTTCTATCTAGTTGTTGTTGGATGAATGGGAGGTTTTCTGCTACCATTTGTTGATGTATGAGGGTTTGTAATGTGGAAAGGTTGTTCTGTATCTTGCAATAGGTTTTGGGAGTTGTTGAGGTTTTTTAGGGCAGAAATTTAAAGAGGGTTCGTTTTTAAGTAAATTTTGCTGTGTGTTGAAAGGAATTTTTTTATAATAGGGATGGAACTGATATAAGGTAGTGTCTGAGGCATTGGAGTAAAGTACGCTCCTGTGAAGATTTGTACTTATTTTTTATTTATTTATTTATTTCCAACGGCAGCAGCCAATTTACAAAGACAAGCATAGATGGTAGAATACAGCGGGGAAAAAAATTAACACAATCAGATGAAAAATCTACATAAAGTAACAAAATAGGTAGGTCTATACACAAATTTTGATAATAAATAATAAGTATCCAAAGATATAACAAGTTATAAATATCCAAAACATAACAAAAAATAAAAATAAAGATTAACAAACAACAATAATTACTCAAGTATAGAAACAACACAGAAAAATGATTCAAATAAATTGTACTTTATATAAAAAACAATAAAAAACAACTAAAGTATAGGTAGATATAAGTATATTTACTAGAGGCTTATTGGGTTCTTCTGTGTTGTGGGTTGATGTGCTGGCAAAGGTGGGCAAAAGAGGCATGACAAGTGCTGTCAGTAGTACTAGTAGGAAGTGCTGTAAGGACTTCATCTGTCTCGTGGGTGGTCGGGACGGTTAGAGTGCTGTAGACTGGTGTCTTGTAGATTGGTGTCTTGTAGACTGATTTCTCAGGTTGTGGTTGGTTTTTCTGGTGTCATAATTCTAAAACTTAATATCTACAGGTTACATATACATTTTAGTTTAATATTTTATAATTAATACACATTTATACCTAAGGTTTTTTATTTACAGAAATCTTTTAATGACCTCTCGATGGTGTGTCGTATTTCCCTAGCTCTATGTAATAATATTTACTAAGCATCTTGATCTCTAGTGTTCTTAAATAACGTTCGATATTATGTTAATTTATTATATTACAAAACGATACTACGCACCTTTGTTTCTGAGGCATATGTAATATCCCTTCTTTGAGCTTATTGCCCATAGTCATCATCATGATTATAATATATGTTGCTAAAAGAAGGCTGTATAGTTTGTTAATGAGCAATATTGCCGTGTTAATACATGCTATTTATGTATATTTTACTTTCCTTCAATGGTATATTAGCTATGTAATATTTAAACATGCCATTTAAGTCATTTACATGTCATATATTGAAGTATTTTTTTATCCTAGGATTATATAATATAGAACATCTATGTCTCTTTCTTTGAGATGCATCTCAGGAAAATTGAGTCCTTGTAGGGTATATTATGTTAACACTGTTATCTACTAACTTAAATAAATATGATATATGTAGTACACTTTATCATATTTTATATTCTTTATTACTAGGCTATATATATATACGTATCGCTCAGGTAAGTATAATATGTACGTTGTGTCAAGTTACAGTACGCTTTGTTATTGTAGTAAACGAGTACGTGGGAAAACATTACTTGCATACTAAGCTGTCTGAACCACCAGGGCCCTTGGCGACCCAGACCGCTGGTACAAGGCAATACCCCTAGTCATAGTCACAACACAGTCGGTGTAGTATAGCGTGGGAAGTTAGTTGAGTTAGCAGAAAACTTATCTGCCTGGGAGACATACCAGAGTCACGGTCAAGTCTTACTAGCCAGTCTAAGTACGGTTACCGTGGGTTACAGGCTCTGCTCGTGTCGTGTCGTGTGTGCTGTGTTAGTGTCCTGTGTATTGGGATTATCTATACCAATATCCTTGGTACGTGTAACCTATAACTTAATCACTAAATTACACTAAACTTCACATTAAAATACAAAGTCAGGCGTTTTAATTTTCTAAATCTTTTATGTCTTTATTCTCTATAGTTTTCCGACACAACATCGAGATTTTAATATACATTTTTATTTCTGTTAGACTTACTTCAGTGACTCTCAAGGTTATATAACGTTATAATGAATCATTCAAACCGTAATCAAGTTAACCGGTCTCTCAACTCCTGGAGTATAATACCTATTCTTTAAAGCGAGTCTTGCGTGACTATGTAGTAGCTTTTTACCCTCATATATTATGAAAGTATTGCGAAGATACTTTTCACTCTCTTCAAATTTTTACTACAAGTCAGTGAGTGCACAGTGATGTTCATGAGAAATATTGTATATTTTATTCTTGAATATTTTATTATTGCTCAAATCCCTTCATATTTGTTTTATATTTTCTTATAGAATAATTTTATTCTAGCAACATGTATTGGTTGTTCTGTTAACCTTCCCCTGTGGTAAATTTCTACTGCATATGTCACTTCGTTAATTTTTTCTTGACAACGAAAGGACCTCTAAATGGTGTGTTTGAAATTTACTATATTTTTTGTGTGGTCTTTCGGGAAATGGACCAAGACTTCATCGCCGGGGTTTAAATCCAAATGAGTTTTGTCACGGTCAAAGTATTTCTTTTGCGCTTCCTGGGCTTTTTTCATGATTTTCGGCATATCTTTGCGTATTTTCTCTAAAATTTCTATATTTTCCAACACCATTTTTTCGGGATTAACCTGTAAATATATACAATCAGATGGTAAGTTAGCTTCGTAACCAAACATGAGGTAGTGCGGTGTGTAGCCTGTTGAAATGTATACAGACGTGTTGTAGGCAAATGTAACTATTTGTACACATTTTGACCAAGTTTGGGGGTTTTCCACAACGTAATGAGATATTGCCTTGATTAGCGTGTGGTCGTATTTTTCAACCGCACCTTGTACTTGTGACATATAAGCAGCGCCTGGCCTTTGTTCAATCCCGAGTGCATTTAGTAACTGTGAAATTACAGAATTCATAAAGTGTGTTCCTCTGTCATGATTAATAATTCTGGGAAATCCAAATGAGCAGAATAGATTTAATAATTTTTGCGCTACCGTGTTCGCATCTGCATTTCTACAAGGGGTTGCAAATGCCATTCTAGTGCAGGCATCGGTTGCAACTAGGATATATTTGTAACCATTACTTTGTGTAATATTACCTATAAAGTCTATTGTTATTCTGTCAAAGGGTTTTATGGAGGGTGCAATAGGTTGTAGTAGGCCGTAATTTTTGTTCGTTTTTGGCCTACGTAGTTCACATTCTTCACAAGTTTTTGTATATTGGAGGATATAACGGTACATATTCGGCCAGTGATATCGTAATTTTATTTTTGAAGCTGTTTTGTAATGTGATAAGTGTCCACCCGTGTAGGGGTTGTCATGGAATGCTTTTTAATATTTCTTGTGTTTGTTTTTGGGGTATAGCCAATAAGTTTTCTAGTTTCTCGTCCGTTGAAAGTTTTGAAATATAACAATCCATCTATTTCTTCGTATTGTCTTGAAGCCCGTCTGATTTTTTTATTTACCGCCTCAGGTGAGGTCATCGCAAGGCGTATTTGTTTCAAATAACTGTCTTGAGCTTGTAGTAGGGGTAGATTTGTCTGTATTAAAGTATTGACAGTTAAACACACGTCCGTAAATTCTTCATCCAAAGGTTGTTCTAAAGGATTTCTGCTTAAGGCGTCTGCTAACACGTTTGTAGAGCCACGTTTATGTTTTACTACAATGTCGTAGTCTGTTAATGACAGTGCTAATCTGTTTAATCTAGTGGAAGTGTGCTTAAAATTTTTATAAAACTGTAATGCGGCACAGTCCGTATAAAACTGTTGTTTGTCTACCAAGCGTGAATTCTCTGAAGTAGTTCACAGCATAGGTTAGCGCTAGCATTTCACGTTCAGCATTGCTGTAACGCATTTGGGTATTTGAATATTTTTTTGACATGTAATAAATTGGGTACATTCTATTATTTTCTTCATCTAACTGTACTAACGCTGCTCCGCATCCAATCAGACTGCTATATTCATAAATTTGTGCTTCCCTGTTGTCCTTCCAATGTGATAGTAATGGTGGGTTTGTCAAAATTTGTTTGATTTTATAAAAGCCTGTTCACATAGATCCGTCCATTTCAATGCCATGTTTTTATTTGAATCTTTTATTATCTCAATAAGGGGTTATGATATTTTGGCATCATTTTGGATGAATCTGCGGAAGAATCCTTAGCATCCTAAAAATTGTCTCACTTGCCTTACACAAGTTGGTCTTTTAAATTCGGTGATAGCTTCTACTGACTGTTTTTGGGGTAAAATGCCTTCCCCTGATACCTCGTGTCCTAAAATGTTTACACTTTTGTAGAGAAATTTACACTTTTTTGTATTTAGTTTCAAATTAGCTTTTTCTAGTTCTTCTAATATAGTTTGTAGATTATGTAAGTCATTTTCAAGTGAGTCACCATAACAAATTAGGTCATCCACGTAACAAATGACTTTATTATAAAGGTGACGGTTTAATATCGCATTCAAAGCTTTACTAAATAATGTGGTTGAAGTTGAAAGTCCCATCGGCAGTCGGCAAAAACTTTAGAAGTCTATCAGTTATGCCTATCTTCTTTCCTAACCTCCATAGAATAAAATGCATTTTTAAGGTCTAATTTTGTAAATGTGTGCGCTTTGTTCAAAGAGCTTAAAACCAGGTTTACTGGAATGGAGGAATGGAAGGAATGGGGTGGTCATCTGTTTTCAACTGTGCATTAACCTTCCTGAGATCAGCTACCATTCTGTCGCTTCCATCTTTATTTTTCACTAAAAATACTGGGCTTGCATATTCTGTGTAATCCTGACATTCCTCTAATATTTTTGCTTGTACTAAATCGTCCAATAATTTGTTTAATTTTTCCCTTTCTGTTTTACTCTGCCTATACGGTGGAGAGTTTACAGGTTTCGTATTCGGTTTTAATTCGAGTTTAACAGGAGGTATATTTGCAGGAGTTAAATCGATTAACTTTGTTGTAATTATGTGTCCGTATTTTTGTAAAACATCAAGGACTTTTTTGTGTTCTTGGAGGTTTAAATGTGGTGATATATCAAATACTATGCCGTCCTTATCTGTCAATATTGTTTTTCCTGTGTCACTTGTAGTGGGATGGTGTTCCAGGGTAGGCTGTGCTTCAAGAGTTGGGTAATGTATATGTCCTATCGTAGTATGTGCGGGTATCCTTTTTGGGAAATTTGATGCATAATAAATATTTACAATTGTATATGTACCATCTTCCCCTTCTGAAAGATATGCATGACATTTCTTTTTTATTCTTAGATTCCTATCTGTTTCGATGGCTGTTCGAGACTCTATACATTTTAAGGAGCTAATCCTAATATGCTGATGTGGTGCTATAATTATGTCTTGTGGGGCTGTTACATCTGTTATTTGCTGTACTTCTAACTTCTGTGTGTTTTTAAAATTCTTGATGTCTAACTGCCACTGTTCATTCATAGGTATTATATGTTCAATCTGATATTTGGTAATTTTTATTGTTTTATTTTTATAGTTTAACTCCACGCAGTTCTGAAATAGGAATATGTTTCCTACCAATATAGGGCTGTTTAGATCAGGTGTCACATAAAACGTGTCTTCAAGTGTTACTTTGCCAATTTTTATGGCGATTTTTGTCGAACTCAAAAATGTTAATGGTATAACCGTTAGCCGATATCAACGAGGGTATGTTGCTAGTATTTAATTTTGTTTCACAAACTAGGTCTGCTCTAATAATGTTTATGTTACATCCTGTATCTATAATGCAGGGTACTGGATGTCGAGGGTTTGTGGTCAAGGCTACGTCTATTGTTAGGGCAGGTATCTTCTTCGTGGTTTTATTTTCGCAATTAAATATGAGTTCATAAATATCCTCTAATAATAATGTTTTATTTTTCCTCGGTCTGTGTATCCTGTCTTGCGTTATTTCTTGCAAGTTAGTACAATCTATCATCATATTCTGTTTCTTCTGTTGCTCTATGTGATTTAAAATCTGTATAGTGTCTATCTCAATGGTTTCTTCCAATCCAGTATGTGTGTTTACCTCCCCCATACTACAATCTGGGTCCTGTTTTACGTGCGCTACTACCCCCTTTAATGCGCTAGGTTTTATCTGTCGTGTGAAATTTTCTGAGACTGCAAGGTTTCTTGTAAAGCTGGGTTTATTTATATTTGTTGTCACCGAGGGGTTTGGTTCGCTTTGGGTTGGAGTTGGATTGAACACAGATTGAAGTTTTATGGTGTGTATAGGCTTTTGCATAATAGGTTGTTCAATTTCTTCCATCTTCTTTAATGGTGGGAATTTTAGATTATAATCTATGGCTTTAAATATCACTTCTGAACTGGTCTTTCCAGGGGTTGATAGTGGTAGTACTTTGGGGTTAGTTGGAGTAAATGTCATGGACTTTATACATTTGTAAGTTTGTCGATTCCTTTGGTTAAGATCTATAGTGTTATTTGTTTTCGCTTTTAGTAAGGGGGAAGTTCGGTAAGGGTTGGTATGACCTCCCCCTATTTCCCGTTTTTTTATTGATTCTGTTTATAATAATTAGACTTGTAACATGATTCGATATTGTGGTTTGTTCGCTTGCAGTACCTGCAGAACAGCTCTTGTGTATTGTTGGTTTTAGGTGCCAAGCGGTTACTTTGGGGTTGAGAAGTTAATGAACGTTGCTTGAACCAGCATTGTTCAGTGTTATGGTTGTCTTTACGGCAAATAGTGCAATACCTATTTTGTCTAGCAGGTTGTGTTTGGGAATGGTTTTGTTTTCTCCTATCACTGAAGGTAACGTGTTTAATCATAGGTGGCCGTTGGGTTTGTTTGGGGTAGTTTGGGCTTTCCATATATCTATTCTGGTGAGGACTAGGTGTTCTATCATATCTTGGCTTATATTTTGAGTTTTAATACGGGGATGTAGACCTTTCGTACTTGTGGTTATGATTTGAAATTTGGTTTGTACTTAGGGTAGCTACTAAATTGGTTAGGGTGTTATCTTCTGCTTGTAGTTTATGGATGATGTTTTGTTCATATAAGGGTGTACTATAGGGTCTGTTTCCTGCAACCCTATTGTACCTTTCTTTGTTTTTCATTTGTGTTAGAACTAGCTGTTCTTTAATTTTTTAAATTATTCTCTAGATCACTTAAGGTGTCGTTTTCAGGCCTATAACTCGTTCACAGATTTCTGGTTTTAGTCCCTGTATGATAAAATGTATAATTTGATTGTCCTGTATTGTAGGGTCATATCTTCGGCATGTTGTTAATATATCTAAAAAATAGGTTAGTGTTGGCTTGTTCTCTCCCTGTATTTTGTGTTCTAAAATCATTTGTAGACTCTGGGTTTGTGCTAATGGAGTAAAAGCCTCTATGAAACTTTTAGCAAGTTGGTCCCATTGTATGGCTTCCTCTCGTTGTTTTTGCTTGTAGTGTTTGAACCAAGTTAGTGCTGTGCCTGATAAATGCGCTGGGAATAAATTAACTTTAGTGTTATCTGTCCATCTGTTTGAAGTTGCTGCCACTAGGAATTTGTCTAAAAAATCTTGTGGATTTTCGCTCTGGAGACCTGTGTAAGTCCCAGATGATATTAGCGGTATGTTTTTCCCCCATGGTTGCTGTGTTAGTTCTGTCAGGCAGTGTGAGTGGCTCGTAATGTTGTGCTAAGGTTGGGGGTGCTTGTGTCTTGATGTCCGCCTCAGGGTTATGTACTGTGTCATATAAATTAGTTCTCTGCGCTAGAAAATCCTCGATTGTAGCTAGATCCTTATAGTTTTCCCTGTCCTCTTCACTAAGGTGAGTCTTTCAAGTAGTTAACTTATTAAATATGGTTTCAATATTAGGGTGACTTGCGCTTATATACGTGTTAAGTTCTTAAGTGCCGCTAGGATAGGTCTGAGGTCCGCTACAGTGTCTGTGTCTCTAAATTGTATTCCATTTTTATTTAATATTTTACTATGTCACTTTTGGAAGTCCTGTATGTGTCTAATGGTATTAAATCTTCATGTAGTATGGTTTACATTTAATTATAGATGCCCATTGACGTACCTAGTTAGTTTACTTGGCGTTACTCTAATTACGGGTTTGAAAATATTTTTGAGTTATTGAAAATTTAATTTATCTTTTAGGTAAATGAGTAGTTTGTCACTGAAGTAGGCTATTTTAGTTAAATACTTTCTTATAAATATTATTTAGTTCTAATTTATACCTAGCCTATGAAACTATGTACTTGCCCATGTGAGGAATTTGAATGCCATCGAGTTTTAGCGCCCTCCACCATGTATAGTAACTGGTAGCTTCATAAGGACGCACATTTACTACGTAGTAGGCATCCAGATTACTTAAAACATAATAGCATTATTTGTCATCTGCGGTGACGCCAGCCAAGGAAAAGGAGTTTTCAATCTGAGCAAACCATAACTCAGGATCGACAGTCTATAAGGGCAGAATCTTCACAGTAATTCTTATCACAGTAGAAATGTCAGTGTTCGGCCAGAATTTGATATAATTGTGAAGGGATACACTTGTTACTCATCAAGAATTTTACTCCGATAATATTGAGGTCACCACAGCCATGTGTATGTAGTAAAGATAAAAACTGTATTTTAAATGTCTACACGAAGTGCAATAGTAAAACACTATGAACATAACAATTACAGTATTCTTCATCTCACATCAACGTTACATATAAACAATTCTGTATGATAAAAATCAAATATTAAAAATCTAAGACAGTCACCACGGGTAAGGTATGTGGTAAGGGTAAGGCAATGGGTGCAATCAATGTTTCCTGAAACAACGCTACTCTTTGGATCTGTTTTATAAAGAATAAATATATTTTTGAGAATTAGACATCTCTTTTTAATATTAGCAGCAAAATATGAAGGTCATAATGGACATGAAAATTGTAATTTTCTATGTACTCTATTAAAATGTCATAGAATCATGGAAACATTCGCTGGAAGAGCAGGATACTAATACTAGCTAAGCTGTCACTACATTTATACATGTGGCATATTGCTAGTGACTATTATAAGATCAGTGAAATCTGAAATAATATATCTAGTAAAAACATGAATATCTGTTTTTATCTGCAAATTTGATTACAATATTGTTCAGTAACATATGTAAACAGTGGACGTGTATATCGTATCACAGTAAATAGCACAGCCAGTCACAATGTTGTAGTCTGAGGTCTTGTTAAGGGTTGTAGCACTGTTAGCACGAAACTTTTAAGTAAAGGACAGAAAATGTTATAGGATAAATTAATTTTAAAGTACGTGGAACTGTAGAGGATTCTCGCATTTATCTCTTGATTGCCAAGCTTTATTTTATCGGTGAAAATCGATTGCATTTTAATTACTAACAAGGTTCATTGTCATGTTACTGAACATTAAATATATATTCGATAAGTTAAGGGGCGTGGTGTGAATTTTAATTTTGTTTAATATACAACTGTTATCATATAATGTTTAATATTATTGTCAGTATCAAAAATTATCAAAATGTATAACAAACATAAATTTAATACATACACTGATCCTTTTACAAATAACTAAATTAGCTATTTGTTAGTCTTATTGCAGACAAAATATGTTGAACGTTGTTTAAATTTTAGGCCACATTTACATGAACGTTTAATAGTTATCTCAGTAAAACAATAAACAAATACTTTCAAGGACTGTTTTGTCGTCTTTATCTTAAAATTTAAACACATAACTAAATCAAAATTTAAACTCTGTTACATGTGTCACATTTTTAAGTTCATATTGAGGTTGCTTAAATTCTTTGCGTTACTCGTAGAAAGTAAATTAGGTCTAACGCTAAGTGTTAAAAAGTTAATCCTCTACAGTGGCAGGCCTATTTTTGCTTCTATACAAGTTTAATGGTATGAATATAATTCATACAAATAAAGCTTTCATAAATATCCCCATTTTGCACAATGATTTTTATCACAAAGAATAGTTTTTCATACGTACAAACATTCTATCATTTTTGTTTTAAACTAGAATTATTATAATATCGTAAAAGATTTGCTATCTTTTCAATATAACAAACGTAGGATAAAGTACTAAGGAAATCTAAAAACCGTTTAAAACTACTAAGACATCAATTAGTTAAATATAAAAAAAATTATGGTTGCCTGTAAAGTCGGTTTTACGGGCGAAGATTTTACGTGACAACGTCTTTTTCTCGGTAGAATATTTATTGATATGAATATTATTAAATTGCACAATAGGAACAAGGAATTGAATGAAAATAAGAATTGCACAAAATTTTAAACTATAGAAATAATTTTGTTTACTAAAACATTGTACATAATTTGAAATTAATTAAAATTTGTTATTGTAAATGGTAAAGTTGAATAAAACATTTACTAAAATTGGAATTTGAAATTCTTGCTAAACACAGTTAAATTCTAACTCCGCGCGTGGTGATTGGTCGGTTTAGTTCGTTTGTTTGGTCGCACTGTTATGACAGGGTAGAGGTTATAATTTGTTATTTTAAATGTTTGACTAGCAATACGCGGTGGTGTTTCTTCTCAATCGACTGAATTACGATTGATTGCAGAGTGATTTAAACTAATAATTTACTTAACACTATCAACATTTGTCAATAGTATGACATAACCTATAAACTCAGTTTCTCAACTTTTGTGTCAATCTAACAATTAATCAATCAATCATAGTTTACGATAATGAAATATCAGTGTACAATTATTTACCTTTATTGTTGTAGTTGTTGTAAATGACGAATCTAAGCACTCCACATTTTCACGAATAAACATAGTTATCTGCTTTATCCCGTGCGGATCCCGTGCGGCGGACCCACTGGACGGGCATCGTAACGTTACCGGGCGTTACACTTTTTCATGAGTGACTCCGAGCCGCAACCTAATTTAAGACGTTTGTCACGTCAAAATCATTTTACATAAAGAATATATTCAAATTTAATGTCAATAAAATATTGAAATAATTTTATAATAATACGAACTTTTAAAGAGAAAGGAATTCTCTATAAGACATCGCAATTACTACTATGTTTATGTACAAACATAAATATATGGATCCGGGTTCGAGTCCCGGCGGAGCAAGTACTTTTTTGTGATTCAATGTTTGTTGAAAAAATTAAATAAGGCTATTGCCATTTCTACAAATTTAATTAATGTAAACAAAAGTCGTTTGACAGGTATTTGGTCTTCCGATCATATTTTAGTTTAGTTATTTAAACGCATATGTGACAGATACGGCCAAATACAATATAATTGAATCGTAAAAAGTAAGGGCTCTGTGGTGTGATGGTAGCACATTCACCCGGCAAGTGAGAGATCCGGGTTCGGGTCCCGGCGGAGCAAGTACTTTTTGTGATTCAATGTTTGTTGAAAAAAATATATATATATAAAAAAATATGCCAGATGTATAAGTGTAGTGACGGCTTATAGTGTTAGTATCGTGCTCTTCCAGCGAATGTTCATGATTATACGACATTTTAATAGAGTACATAGTAAATTACAAATTTTCATGTCGATTATGACCTTTATATTTTTATGCTAACTTTAAAAAGAGATGACTAATTATCAAAAATATATTTATTCTTTATAAAACAGATCCAAAGAGGAGCGTTATTTCAGAAAACATTGATTGCCCCCATTGACCTACCCTTACTCCGCATCTTACCCGTGTTTCTAGGATTTGAAATACTTGATTTTTATAATACACAATTGTTTATATGTAACGTTGATGTGGTATGAGAAAGACTGTAAATTGTTATGTTCATAGTGTTTTACTATTACATTTAGTGTAAACAATTTAAAATACATTTTTTATTTTTACTATACACATGGCTGTGGTGACCTCAATATTATCGGCGTAAAATGCGCGATGAGTGAAAAGTCTATCCCTTCACAATTTTATATATATATAATTTCAACTGATTTGTATAGGTTTTGATATCTTGGTGGGAAACTGCTTAAATTAAACGACCAGTAAATGTTTAAAAAGTAAATCAACATAAGTTAATTGCAAAATTTATAAAACGGAGGAGTCTTTTAAGGGAAAAATTATGCATTCTAATACATTTAAAACTATTTGTACTTTTTTATTGGAGTCAGTGCTGACCCATTGGTCTCCTTGCTTCAGGGTGCGTATATTGTTCTAAAATAGCATTTGTCAGGGTAGTTATTTAACATGCAAACACATCAAACGGGCAAGTAAAAGGACTTTTGTCATTTCTAGGGTTAATCAAAACAAAGTAATACTAGATTTCATCCTACCGTTTATCTTTGGGTGGATCCATTAAAACTTTTTGGAAGAATTTAATAGACTAAAATGTTTTGTTTCTGGACACTAAATATTTCTAACAATTTCAGTAAATTATTAAGAATATGTAATAAGAGGACACATTACATATGGTTAATAAATCTATGATTTTCATTGTTACACAGTTTCTATAGAAACTAAATTCATAATTATTTCGATATTTAGTCGTGTTAACCGTTTTTGGCCATAATCTTAATTAAAAGGTTCCTCCTATGTTTAGCATTCTCATACCCAGGGGACGTAAAATTCTTATCATATCAAATCCAAATATTCAAACGTATAATAATATTTACACACTCTCAAGACAGCACATTGTGCACTTGAGTGCTTTGGTAGAAGCAGTGAGGAAATTATGTGTTAACTCGAAGAACATATGAAGTAAGCTCTATATTTATATTACTTAAATTGCAACCGAGAATAGAATACATTTCATTTTAATATCAACCGGTTTGTTACGTAAAAATTTTCTTTTCTTGTCTAAATCTACTCGGACTAAACAATTAATTTTAAATATATAATCTGAATACTTTATACGCTGTTATAAATTATTAAAACTGAAAATTTCAATACGTATCAATGAGAACTTATGGATCTAAATTGTTGTCTTGTCGCGAAAGTGCATATTATATGTGATATATTGCAGCACACGTGACGAAACCTAAATATATCTAAATTAACCAACCTAATAAGGGAGGGGAGCATTACATGGTAGAAGGGCGACGACCTGCCCAAGGACTGGCCCTAGTACCATGGAATGCTCTAACCTGGGTGCGCATAACAGTGTCACTGCAACCATTGCTGTTGGTTCTAATAACAGTGATGAATGCACGGCAACTGTTTTAAGCACAGGCAGTCCCAATTCCTGCCAGGGTTGGTCATTCAAAATTTTTAAACAACATTTAAATATATCTCATATAAATTTCCTTCGTGATATATTTCTCCGTCTGTATATTGTCATCTGACGGTGATTTGACATTTATTTCTGTGTCTGAATGTTAGTTACTGTTATATATAGTGTTTTATGATGTTGTAGCCTTTTCTCTCCATGTGTTTCAGGCATGTTCTACTTATTCGTACTTGCTCTTTATTTTCCCAGTATTTATGCTCTAAAATTAATGCGCAGAAACAATGTCAACGTACAAAAGATAAAGGATGTTAGTGACTAAAGCGAAATAAAAACCAAACAGCAGTTGTTACTCTAAACAGTTTTTGAACTACAAAAGTAACAGCTAAATGTAGGATGTTGTGAACGAAGACAGTCCATCAAAGAAACTGGACAAAAAACGTGTTGTGGATTATGTGTTTGAGTATTTCCTTTAAATGTAATAGATTATTTTCTCCTTGCAAGTTTTCCCAAATGAATGTTTTGTTGTAATTGATTTAATGCGTTTTGAGGTTATGAAACAGCTTTCACACAAATTATATGCTTTGCTTTTTTATAAATACTTGTAGTGACAAGATTTAGTTGATTCTGAACACGTAGTAGATGATAATTGAAACAAGTTATTGGACTCAATACTTAGGAGTCGATAAAAAGAATAAAGATTTGCATCGAAATATCACTATAAATCATAACGTTCGCTGATTAGAGGAGTTAAAATCAGGATGTATTAAAATTCAGTGGTAATTATAACTTTTTCTCACAATAACCTATAAATTATTTATTACAAATGTACCGACTCATCAAAACCTAATCTCGTGTATTCTGTTGTTTGATAGTCAAGCACTATACACACTCTGCTGAAAATACGTTAAATCAGTTCTTGAGAAATGTAAAATGCAGTCTTAAACTAATTTAAAATCAATGTTCCAACAAATAGGTAAATTTAAAATATATATACTTATGAGTTACAACATCATCAAATTACATTCTATTATATCAATCTATTACATTTCAAATTACATAAATCTGAAGGAGCGTGTAGCTCCTCCAGATTGCACGGACCTGCAAAATTTGAATAATATGTGCTAAAAATCACCCATGCATTGTTATTTTTTTTACTACATATTATATTTGAGAAATATGTCAGACTAAAATTATATTTTCTTACTAGGAGAAAAATATATTGTATTTTCACTTTTTTCCTAAAATTCAATTTGTAATACAAGCATACGAAAATATATTATTTATACAACAAACAATATAAGACATTCAATCTAGAAAGCATTAATACTATTTAAGCAACACAACTTTCAAGAAACTGAAATTGATATAAGTAGTTGGCGTGTCTTCATAAACATGTATATTATTGCAGATAATGCTGTTATTTTGGGTAATATACAGGAGAAAAAACAATGTTCTCAAGTGAGAAACGGATTATTAAAATAATATACAAAGGTATATAATCGTAGCACAAAGTAAGCTCTACCGTGTATCTCTGCTTCCCTCGAGTTGTTCTTGATGTTATTATCTGAGGTTTGAGTCTACTCAATAGGATATAACCGTAGCACAAAGTAAGCTCTACCGTGTATCTCTGCTTCCCTCGAGTTGTTCTTGATGTTATTATCTGAGGTTTGAGTCTACTCAATAGGATATAACCGTAGCACAAAGTAAGCTCTACCGTGTATCTCTGCTTCCCTCGAGTTGTTCTTGACGTTATCATCTGAGGTTTGAGTCTCCGCAATAGGATATAACCGTAGCACAAAGTAAGCTCTACTGTGTATCTCTGCTTCCCTCGAGTTGTTCTTGATGTTATTATCTGAGGTTTGAGTCTACTCAATAGGATATAACCGTAGCACAAAGTAAGCTCTACCGTGTATCTCTGCTTCCCTCGAGTTGTTCTTGATGTTATCATCTGAGGTTTTGGGTCTACTCAATAGGATATAACCGTAGCACAAAGTAAGCTCTACCGTGTATCTCTGCTTCCCTCGAGTTGTTCTTGATGTTATCATCTGAGGTTTGAGCCTACTCAATAGGATATAACCGTAGCACAAAGTAAGCTCTACCGTGTATCTCTGCTTCCCTCGAGTTGTTCTTGATGTTATCATCTGAGGTTTGAGTCTACTCAATAGGATATAACCGTAGCACAAAGTAAGCTCTACCGTGTATCTCTGCTTCCCTCGAGTTGTTCTTGATGTTATCATCTGAGGTTTGAGCCTACTCAATAGGATATAACCGTAGCACAAAATAAGCTCTACCGTGTATCTCTGCTTCCCTCGAGTTGTTCTTGATGTTATCATCTGAGGTTTGAGTCTACTCAATAGGATATAACCGTAGCACAAAGTAAGCTCTACCGTGTATCTCTGCTTCCCGTGAGTTATTCTTGATGTTATCATCTAAGGTTTGAGTCTACTCAATTGTTTTCCTCCTTGAATACAAATTTCTTTATATATTGTACTTAAATAACGCTTTGCATTCTGATGAACAGATTAAACATTTTAATATATGAAACGGTATAGTGATAAAATTTACAGATAGATATTATTACATGCTATTATTAAATAAAAGATACGTTGCAAAAATTATATAATACTTTATAACATTTTGTTTCTTTAAACTTATAGTTCATGCAAATTTAGTTAGTATTGTACAATATTAACAACATTGTGCAATCTGTACATTGACGGACAATGATTATTATATTTGTACACCACGAACTGCTCCGCTATCACCTACAATGGGTAAAACTCACGAAGCAATCGAATCCATAACAAGAACCAAATAGACTGATTTCGAAAATGATATGTGCCGTGGGTAAACCAAGCAGTATTGTTGCATGTACAAATATTCAGTATTTAGAAACTGCCATAAAAATAAATTAAACTACCCTAAATAAGGTATTTGGAAATTGGTCTCCTATTCGTACCATGTCTTTCTTTAGTTACATCTCGTAGATAACGCTGGAGGAATAATTTTAGCTTAAAAGTACCTATAGTTGCATTTTTATGTTCCAGGATCCAAGAAATCTAAAATAAATTTATTTCTCAAAATTTTTTTTTACTTTTTTTCCTAAAGTAATGCTTTTTAATAAATGATGCATAATACATTATCTGAATGACTAATCAACATAACAAATAACATTTTGCGTGCTTATGCAGAAAGATTCAATACTATTTATTAAGTATCAAAAATACTTTTTTAAACGATTCAAATTTAAAAATAATCTCGACTAAAGTTTTATTTAAAAAATAAGATCTTATATTTATTTATATATCACAAAATAAAGATTTTATATCCAGGAAGATTAACTATTAAGGTAGGATGTACTCTCTAGATATGGAGCACATTTTCATGAATTAGAATGTGTTGATGTGCAAAATCAGGCAAGATTTAATGTAGATTCAACATAGTATACACGAATTTGATTCTTTTGGCAGGTTATAAAGTAGATTTTTGCTGCCAGTGATGAAACTTTTAACTTCTCTTTCTTGTTACAAACCAACAACAATACTGCTTTGGCTCTATAGTAAAATATAAATATTTGTTCATAACTTACCTACAGAGATGTTAAACTGATCTCATATAAACTAGGAGTAGATGAAAAGTTCAAAAGTTATTGTTTCAAATTAATATATATTTTCTGAACTCATAGATTCAATAGGATAAATTAGGTAAAAGGAAATAATACATATACAGCTCAAGATACACTATAAAGGTAATATATTTTTAATCAGGTTCCAAAATATTCAAATTACGGCTAAGTCTTTGAAGTAGTCTCTTAGATATGGATCCCAGACAGGTTATGCTTTCTAATTCATGCTCCTTACGGTTTGGAGCTCCGGCGGAACCAATTCTCTTGTTGCGGTCACTTCGGTATTCTGAGTAACGGACAGGTAAAGATCTAAAGGGGTCTTAAAATCTGACTTCCCGGACAGCCCTCAGTCCCTCCCTGGGGCATTTTCACCTGTTATATCCTAAGCGAACCTCGTTCGTTACGAACAGTGCCAGAGGAACACTTCCCTAGTTCTGTAAATCATCGATTTTTAATCATCACAAATTCATATCCTTTACGTATTTGAAATGATTATAATAGTAATAACATTTTAATTCAAATTACGTAATTTAATTTTTCAATTCAAAATTATCATAAATGGATATAACACAGACATCACTACGAAAGTATCTAGATTTTATATCAATCATCATAATAATGCGTTCATAATTTTTTCAATTTATTAAAAATTATGGGTTATAGTTGAAAAGGTCATCTAATTACTCTACGCAATCAAAGGTTAAGTGAGAGTGAGATTGGAAAACGGGTCGCTTTACCGAGATTGGATTTCCAGCGGTACTTCATTATGAAACTAATTCAATCCATTAAAACTAAATATATGTTTTAATCTAATAAATTTCTTTTCATTATTAAGTGAATTCCGTAAAATTCCTATAAATCTCTCGGTTTTGATAGCTGTTCCTACAATGCTTATAACACGTTCCTAGTTTTCTTATTGTAAGGGTTCATTTACATTATTCCAGTGAGATTTAGTGGGCTTGTGATTAATGCGTTATTTAGACTTAGAAATACTGTAGTAGATTATTAAAACCAATATTTTCTTCAATCGAATAGTAGACTTAACAAAAAAGTGATCGATGGAAGTACGACTACCAAGCCAAGTCACTGGTTGAGTGATCTAACAATCCTTGACTCGCACAATACATCAAGATTTTTTCAGCTTAATCCTGACTAGAATTATAGATACCACAAATTGCATGTATAGCCAGATTTTAGAAATTTGTATTATTAGTGTTACCTCTAGTATAAGTATAAGTATCTCGAGCAGTTCCCTCAGAATCCTAGCCCACTCAAAACTCAAACATTAAGGGGACAGGTACGTCCCTATGCTACCAATGTTAAATTTGCTATTTTTGGTACCGTTTTAATAAAAAGTGTTTGGCCTGAGGGCTTGAAATTTGGTGTGCTTATTGCAATGACTAATATTGACAAAAATAAGGTGTTGTAGACTTTTCCTAACTATAGTTTGTGTTTTATAACTTTTTTTATAAAGCAATAAAAAATCGAATAATTTTGAAACTTATTTTTTTAAGAAACTATTTTTTGAAATATTTTTCTATAAAACCTTATAATTGTTTATTATGTTATAAAGACCTCCTATGCAAAAATTTCTTTGAATTTGGACCATTAGTTTAGGACAAAAGTGTACCAACGTTCGGAAAATGTGTATTTTCGGAAAAACACATTTAAAAATAAATTACGTATTTCTATGCAATTCAAAACAAACAACTTACATTCAATAAGCTCCAGGGTCATAATCTGGATTATCTGAGCCTTCTTAATTTTCTACAAGCCTCCTCTTCCTATTTATCTTTGCTTGAAAAGCCCTTTTTTCTAGTTCCTGTAGTTGTTTTTCAGCATGGTACACACGAACTTGATCTTGCGATTTTAGTCCAACAACACTGTTTGTTCCACAACTGCCACATAACTTCTGTAGTACTTTTACTTTACTAAGGACACCCTCATTATAAGATATAACTGAGTCAAGCACTCCAATCTTTAGAGTAGATAGGCCTACAAGTGTGTTTTTGGTATCCTCGACCAAATCAGATTATTAAATGACTCATCTTGATTCTGAGTTTTGCCGTGGAAGCACTTTCTAAGCAAGTTGGGATCAGCTAAATCTTTATAAATTGGTTTTATAGTTTCCATGACGACCATTGGTAAAACTTTTTTTGGTGCTGGTAAATAAATTTTTTGGGCTTTTGCTCGATTGTATTTGCACCATGAGGTTGTTTCAGTAGGACAAAGTCCATGCAAAGGTTTTTCAGCGGTTGAAGCCTTATGGAAAAAAGTAGCCCATACTGCTTTCTTCATGTTGTCAATATTGTCACTATTATTTCTAATAGCTTGGCCATAATAGCTCTGTAGCTCATTTATTACGTTGTCTGTTAACCGATTTTTACCGCCAATGGGTTTTCCATCTTCCAACACCGTACCTTTCATTTTTTGACAAAGTCTGCGCAGTCTGGTGCCCATCCTCTTCTGAATGTGACCAATACATTCCAGTTTTTTTATCTCTATATTATCTCCATAGGGTTTCTTCTGGCTCACCACTGCAAATGATTTACTATCACCGTCCCCTAAATAGTTAGTGTACATGGCAGGATTACTCACTGTGTTAGAACGGTCATATAATACTTCAACGCCTTGAATTTCCATGCCCCCACTTCCCTTGTAGTTAGCTTGGCAGCCTTCATGGTTACCAATGTCCTTTCCTTTACAAATAAAGCAGTATTTGGACATACAATGAACATCCAAAACTTTCTCTGTGTCCAAGGTAGTAACAGTTACTACACCATTCAAGGATAAAAATCCTCGCTTTTGCCAGCTTCCGTCAAAAATTACACTTATTTTATTGTCCCCATCATTTTCTGCAATAGCTTGCATAATAGCATTCTTCATTGATTCATTAGCTACTTCACTTACGCATTTATACAGCTGTTTATCATACCTGTTAAATCTAGGAGGAGGTTTAGGTAAATTCATAATGGAGCAGAATGTTTGGGCTGCCGCCCGACCTTTGCCGATTCTTCGGCAAGCATAAACTAACCTAAGGTTATTTTCATAGAACTTAGACTCTGTAAGTTTTGAGGACATGAACTGTTTTTTTGGCACTACAATTATTACAGGACAGTTTTCATTTGGAAACTATTCCTCGGCGCATGCCTATGTCTTCCGAAAGTTCAATCGACAATTCTTTTGAACAACGTTTACATTTCGCAAATTCACCAATTTCTTTACTTAGAATACTAATATTTACAATAACATTACCGTCTGTGAATGCATTGGGTGTATCATACTAATCATTGTCATCACTACACATACTCAAGTACTGCAGTTTCTTCTTAGAAGAGCTCAGTTTAGGCCTAGGAGAAGTGTCTTTGGTTGGGCTAAGGTTAGAAGTACTAGGTTTAGAACTGTTCACTTCTTGGCTTACATTAGGGCTACTACTGTTCTTTCTCCTCTTCCCAAATTTCCTTATTATAGGCATAACATTTGATTCAATAACAACAACTCACAAAGAAAAATATAATATAAACACTACTCACATCATCAATCAACAATCACTTTTGGTACTGTTGGTAGAACAAACGCGACAGTTTGGAGAACAGACAGGCTCAGATAAAAGAAAACAGGTTAGCCAACACAAGAGCATTGAAAACGCCCACAGCCAACTACTTTATTGTACAGTGCATTGTAAGAAATGTCTAAAGCGACTACTCATGGCGACTTCGTGCTCAATATCCCTTGCAATCATTACGTAAATTAACTTTTACACTATGAAATAATTATGTTAAGTGCATGTATTTGGTATCATTATATTCAGGAAAAGGCAAGGAATAATAAATTCAAAACAACAAAATTTTTAAAAAAAATTTTACTATCATCACATATTAAAATTAAAAGTACAGTTTAAGTCCAAATGATTATTTATCGTTAAAATGTTTAATTATAGGCATACTAGTGTATTATATTTACATAATAGTCTATATTTTTTCCGTGCGAAGTAACACTATGAAGATTAAATACTACCGTATAACATGCGGAAAATACGTAATTGAGGTAAATAAATCACATTTAATCTCCTATTTATTCTGCACAATGTTTGCATTAAACTGTGTTAATTCAGTCAGGTTTATAATTTACCACTATATATTCATGACTTCTGTTTACTTTGGATTTAATAATAAGTGGGATTTTCTATATTCTATTCATTATCATCGCAAAATAAATACTTATCTAAATTAACATTTAATGTATCGTTTTGGAAAATATGATATTTAGGTAAATAATGACTCTTTATCTTGTTTATAAACTGTATCACATTATTGAGTTAAAGTTAGAAAAATTATTAGTTATTATTATTACTTAAATGTATTTAAAACTTTAATGTATCTAAACAACATTTAAACAATTTTAGAACTAAAATCTATGAAAATAATATATTAGGATTTGTAGCATTATCTACCTATTTTACCGCCCGTTATAACTGCTCCCCTATGATGGTGTCTATCATTGCTACACAAAGAAGGAGAAACTACAAGATGGTATATATAATACATATAATACCTCAAACATTTATTTAAAATATATGTCTTGATATTATATCTCGGTTATAATACTGTTATACTAGTCTGTATTAACGCTTATTCTAACAGTATTCTCTAAACACCGGTTACTGTTAACCTTTTGATGATCACTAAATCAAATGAGGACCAGAGATTGTTTCACATTACAGATGTCTAAAGTTTATTTTTTGTCGTTTTTTATGTTTATTTTATATGTAGAATTCAACAATAATTATTAGTTAAGTGTTAAGCGTAGTAATTTGCATGCTTTATAAAAGCACACCATGCTGAAAATATTCCAACCAGTTGCTGAAATCAATGCCAATAAATTTAATATAAGGAATGCAAGGTAGCGCTTTATACTAACGGTATTGCACTAGGCACACATTTCTAAGGACAATACAACGGAATTTGGTCATGTAAACCATGAATTAATTGCAAAAAAATACCAAAGAAACGGTGCCCTCTAACAATAAGAGTGGGATACTTTTTGTGGATAACATTCAAAGAATTGAGAACACTCAATGCAATGTTTTACACGACGTATACATAATCAAGCAAGCATAACAGATACTTAGTTTCTGAGTATAAACTCAATGTAATTGGTTCTACAAATGAGCAAGATCTCTCCTGGTTTTCTATAACAAATTCAGATTCTCATAAATATCTACGTATAGTTGGGTTGATATAATTTTTTGCCATCGTTGGAAGGAAAGTTTTAGCTATTTTATCATTCAAATTAGTAGATGTTCTTCAAGATTATTCAAGTTATTCGTAAAGGTTAAAGATAAATGCTCTAATCTATCCATCCAAAAACCTTTTAGAATTGGTTAATATTGTTTAAAATACTTTGACGGGAAATGGTCATTTACTGCAATTACCATTGTAATTTGTAGATTAGTTTGTTAATGATTCATACGGTTCAATAATAGTAAAAGCTGTTTCAAAGCATAAAATTTGAGAACAGTTCAAACTCATACTTAGCATTCATCATAAACTCAGAAGCGATGATATGCAAAGATGTTTTCAGTTATTTTCATGAATATTCTATTAAGTAACACTAAACATACTGAACATATTAACTGTATTTATTTCAGTATCCCAGAACATAAAGTGCAACGAGTTGTGCAACTGCACTAATCCAATGCGCTGACCGCAAGTCTGATGTAGCGGAATGCCACACGCGGCCGTCCGTCGCCGCTCACAAATCATCTCCTTGCTCCCGAAACCACACCTTTTAATTTACAAGCGTCAAGGCGTGGTCACAAGCTCTAGAAATGTTTGCATGTCCATGCTCCGACCCGTTCTTCCGCTGACAACTCTGACAACGTTTTTAACCACTTTTCCCACCACCGAGCCAACGCCGCATGCCATTTAACTTAATAGCCCTACTGGTTTGATCTAACCTTCTGTAATTCTATAAGTGTAGGAACGAATGTCTTCCCTCATTGTGCAACTCCTAGGCAGAAAACTCATGCAGACCGGCGATCTTCCTCTTGAGCACTGGTATACTGTCCACAAAAAAGTCAACGATGTCGGCGACGCTATTACCAGAACTCTAAAGTCGGTACATCGTATCGTTTGCTGCGTAGTTGGTGCGATGTTGCTGCCTAGCGAACAGGTCTCTGGAGCGAGTGGCTGAAGGGGTCCTGAAGAGGATCTGGCTCAGCATATCGGGGCAGTCGATCTTGCCGTTAAGGATCTTTGACAGCAGTACAACGTCAGCGGAGAATCTGCGATCCGCAAGAGTCAGGAGTCCCAGATCACGAGACACTTCCCCGATGGGAACCTGACGATAGAGAAGACCACTCCTGACACCCACTATTCGAATAAATCTTCTTTGAATAGTCTCTAGTTCATTTATGAGAATCTTCTGGTGGGGGTTCCACACTGGAGAGCCATATTCAAGGATTTGGCGTACCAAAGCACAATACAAAGTTTTTAAAGCTGTGTCACTTAAGCCTTTTGAGAAGCGGGAGACAAATCCAAGCATTTTGTTTGCTCTGCTGCAAATGTTTCGCACATGCAACTCAGGATTCAGTGAAGGTACTAATGTAATACCAAGATCTTTTACCTGCAGTACACGAGTTAAGGGCTCACTGCGTATATTGTACTCATGGACAACGGGGGAGAGATTCCGATGGAAGGTCATCACTTGGAATTTCTTAGTGTTGAGTTTCATTTTGTTCTCTTCGCACCAGCGGTCGATCGCACAAAGATCTTCCTGGATTCGTAGGCAGTCCTCTTCAGTGGATACGATGGAAAACAGTTTCACATCATCAGCAAACAGAAGTGAGTCGCATTGTAGAGCTTCAGGAAGGTCATTTATGAAGAGTGAAAAGAGATAGGGTCCCAACAGCGATCCTTGGGGAACTCCAGAGTATGAAATGAATTCTGATGAAGTGGCCGAAGCAAACTTGATGAATGAACGCCGGTTTGAGAGGTAGCTTGTCAGCCACTTAATTTCCGTGCTTCCAAATCCTTAATCAAGCAATTTTCTCAAAAATAGTGTGTAGTCTACCGTGTCGAAAGCCTTGGAGAAATCCAGATATATGGCATCTAACTGATTATTGACGGTGAAGGCCTCATGTATTTTGGACTGAAATAACGTTAAGTTTGACACAGTAGACCTCCCACTCATGAAACCATGCTGCTGTGGGCAGATTAAGCCAGCCAGTTTATGCTTTAAACGGTCAAGAAAGAGGTCCTCAAAAACTTTGGCAATAGCTGGCAAAATCGAGATTGGTCTATAATTAGCAACATCTTCAATGGCCCCTTTTTTGTGGAGGGGAACAACGTAGGCTAATTTTAAAGATTCTGGGAAGATACCAGATGACAGTGACGCATTGAAAAGATCACAAATTGGCCCCGCCAACAGACCACTGCAATGTTTCAAAACCATCGGGGGAATTTCATCAGGGCCCCATCCTTTGGTCTCATCGAGCTTCCTCAGCTTGCTCAATACTTCTTGGTATGAGATTCTTGAAAAAATGGAGTTTCCAAAGTGGTCACCACTAACAGGTATAAATATCTCCGTGGGCTTCGTATACACTGAGGATAAAAAATCCCTGAACAGTTCGCACATCCCTTGAGGTTCCTTTGATTCGATGTCGTTGTAAAACATGCGTGAGGGCAGCGAGGAAGAGTTTCTAATAGCGTTAACGTGGCTCCAGAAGAAACGAAGGTTCACGGATACTCCCTGATTCACTTTGTCTAAGTGCTGACGGTAGTCTCTCTTCGCAGATAACTTACAAGACGCTCTCATATTGGAGAAACGAAGGTAATTGCAGGCTGTCGGTCGCTCCTTATACTGTCTGTGTAGAGTTTTTTTTGCAATTACCAGATCTTTTGTTTCGGCAGAGAACCATCTGGGAAATGGTGAGACACCAACTCTTCTCAATGGTGAGTTCAGCCTGACTGCTTTAGCGATCGTAGAAAGGAATTTTTCGGTTGCTTCATTGAGATCAGTGGAACTCAGGATGGCTGTAAAGTCTACGACTGAGAGGGAATTGTAAGTTTCCCAAAGATTGCATCTTTTAAAGTCAGGCTTAAAGTGTTTGGTGGTGCAACCCTTGGTGTTTCTGTTGCTGCAGTGCAAGATAATGGACAGTGGAGGGTGGTGCCTCTCCTCCGCAGGCAGAAGCGCATCAATTTCTAGAGATACGATAGTGTTTTTATTTGTGCATAGAACTAGATCCAACAGGACTCCTCTTCCGTTGTAAATAGAATTAACTTGTTGAAGGTCGTATAGCTCCATGAGAGATAGCATCACTCTGGAGGCAGGAGTGTGAACACAATTTAGAGGATCTGCCCAATCCACACCGGGTAAGTTGAAATCCCCGATTACAATTAATTTCGTGGAATTCATGTTCTCTAGACACCTCTTCAATGGACGATAGAAGACTGTTGTAACTGGACACATGCTGTTGAGGAGGGATATAGCAAACTACTAGGAGCCAGTAAATGCCTTTAAAGGGCTCAATCTTTACCAGCAAATGCTCAATATTGCTCACACCAGACAATAGCCGGGTTGATGCAATGTTGTTTTTAATAGCAACCATGACTCCACCCTTACAGGATTTGGAGCTGGTTAAATGCGATCTGTCGCAACGATAAGAGGTATAGTTACTAGGAGATATTTCGACATCATGTATGTCATCAGAGAGATTTGTTTCAGTGATAATTATCAAATCAAATTTGGATGTGGCTATGGATAATTTTAATTCTTCCAGTTTGCTTCTTAAACCATTAGCGTTTTGGTAATAAGCTAAGAGATGTCCATTGATCGAAGCTAGTTTTTTGAGGATTGCACAATTTTAGGGGTTCCATTCTGATATTTTATGGTGAGGTTTCTTTCACCAGCCTTTGATCTAGTGTCGAGAGTGTTTCTGAGTTCAGCCAAATCAGACCTTTCCATTTGCGTGCGATCGCGGGATACATCAATTTTGCAACCTGGGAAGATTTCTTTACAGGAGTCTGGATGGAAAGTTTTAAAAAAAGGAAATGGCATCTTTTGCGTCCTTGAATGCTACTTTAACTGGGCGTGATTTATCTGGCGACTGCTTCCCAATCCTGATTACTTTGGTCACTTGAAGGTTAGATAAATTAAGGGACTGAAAGATAGAATTAACTGATCCGTTATCTTGTTCAACCCTTGCCCTTGCATCCCTGCCATTAGGCTCTGGAATTCCGTGTATAATAGCATTTTTTGCACGCTGGGATCGATCATTGACTTCACTGATGATAGACTCAGGGTTGTTTGATTTATTTTCTTTAACAGATTCCACTGCAGATATTAAATTGTCTATTTTTGCTTCGTTCGCTGAGACTCGCGGTTCAAGCATAGAAATCTGTTTTTTGATAAGTCCAATATCTGTTTTTATTTCCCCGATGCCCTCTGTGACTTCTGTTATTTTTCCTATTTGATCGGACCAACTATCAATCTTATTCATGAGCTTATTAAGACTAGATGTCAAAACTACGATAGGATCCTCAAGAAATGGCACGCAGTCCACTCGGTTACAAAGCCATCTCTTGTTCGTATCTTTGCAGAATTGGGTATAGTCAGCCTTTGACATATATACGCAAGCTCGATGAAACCAGCGGCTGCATTTCGATTTGCATGCGATCCCCTCCTCCGAATCTAGAACCTGTTTCATACAAACTTTACAGGTGGTTGCATTACTAGCCATTTTACTGGGAAAATAAACAGACGTTTCCAATAATAAAGGACGGGTGTGTATTTGAACGATGCAAATCCAGAACTTCCTCAACAGCTGCTCAGTCCACCGCCGAGAAAGCCAGATTATAAAAAATGTTTATAGTGATGACACTGAAGACGCTGTGTGATTCAGAAGGCTGTGGATGAGAAGTCGCGCAGCGTAGGTTCCTCTATGGATGACGTCATTAGCATGTATACACAGATGTTTGTTGACAGGTTCGTTAGATGTTTTGTTTATTAGATACAAAAGCCGGTTTATTAAAATGCGTTTAGCGACGGATTTGGAAGATGGTGGGGTGTTCACATAAATACACGATACTCACTGCTATGAGACAGTGTGAAGTTCGATGAGTAAAGTGGATTACGGCAGCCAGAACACAGGTAAATTAACGAAAATCACAGACACATTTTCGAGCAAACAATCACGTCAGGCTTCCAGCTGATTCGTGTCATATTATGTGTCATAAATATTATAATTATCTTATCATGAAATTCGAATGTAAACAAACTAATTTTTCAATTTAAATTCGACTTTATTTGGTGAAATGAATGTGTTATGGGTGGTAAAAAGCACTCTAAATGTTAATTAAAACCAAAAGCTATACCTGTTCCAAATTTCAGCACAATCCGTTATAGTAGTGTCAGCGTCATTCGAGGACAAACCTCAATACATCCAAACATGCAAACATTGAAACTTTCGCATTTATAATATTAGTAGGAAGTAGGATATATCCTGACATAAAGTATAAATTTAAGTACAATTTTATGCGCGATAAGGCTACAGTATCTTTTAGTCTAATTTCGATGTTCTCAAACTAGTATACTCGATAAATGGACATATGTAGCAATAATAAGCATGTGATTTGAATTTTTATCTCTTGGACCACTTTAAAACAAATAAGGTGTGCAGCAGACAACCAAAATACAGAAATCCTTCTTCCAAATGTTATCGAGAGCTGCAGAACTATTCTAACCATTCAGGAATAATTTCAGTGATTGACAGTTGTGACTTTTTTGAAGAAAGAGGAGGACGTTTCAAGGATCTAAATTAATGAACGTGTTGATGATCTTGATGAGTTCACATTTATTGATTATCCACAAATTTAAGACATATATACATACAAGTAAATGTTATACATGCTTTGGTTTAGGGTAAAACTTTTTCCAAAATTATTGACTGTCATTTATAAAAGGTTGTATGTTAATTAAACCTTTAAATTTAAATTAAACCCATACATATGAATAATAAACGCTCATTCTTAAAGGCCAATTATATCAGAATGAGACATCAATTCAATTTGGAGAATTGACAACAGTGATAAAATCAAGCCGACTATACTCAAAACGTTTTTAGGTTTTGTATGAAAAATATAAAGGACAATATTAATCTCTAAATAAATTTCTTTCAAACACGAGATAATGGTGTCAATGGTCCAATGAACCTTTGTTTATAGAAGATAAAAGTTTGAAGTTTCAAACTTTGCTCGGACGTTTTCAGATATGTTTACAGGATCCTAACGAGGTCGGGGAAGTTTTAAATCTCTTGTACTCAACGTGTTTTCATCTGTTGTGTTATTTTATGTTTTACAAAAGTTTGAATTAAAAGCAAAAAACCTATAGAAAATATAGATTGGAACTTATACATTTTTATACTACTTGTTACTTTACTTGTAGATATAAATTGGGTATTTATTGTATCATATTGTATATATATATATGAATAGTTAATTCTTTCTGATATTATTTAAGAAAAAAAAAACGAAAATAACGTACATTATACTTTTCTCTGTGATACAAAAGTATGTAGTACAGTTAGCAATAATGAGACTTATTTAAGTTATAATTTAAGAACAATAAAGTTTTTGTACAGCTTTCATTTGAGATTAAAAACGAAACATTGGTTATGTAATTTTAAGAAACTCTTTTAATAACCATGAAAATACAACACGATTCGTATATACAAGTAAAACTGAATCTGGAATTATGAATACGTTTACTTGCTTTAGCTTCAGTCACTTGCAAATCTTTTTGAAATAAAACAATATGGACACAATCATTAATATGCAATATATCTTAAACATTTAAAAAGAAATAACATATCTACGTAGTTAAAAATATTATAAAGAATAATATTTTGTACGAATAGGTAACTAAAACAAAATACATAAGATTTTAAAACGAGTTAAATGTATCTGATTGTGAAATTAATTACAAGTTATAGAATACAGAGCCCATAATCCAAGCAAGAATCGTTTTTTTGGCCAATTGTGAGACTGGCTTTGGAGAAATGAAAATAAAACATTACTAACACTAAAAAGGTGAAAGTAACATTATACTAAATATGTATAATTATCTTATACCAGAATATGATATTACAACAGCAAAGAAGGTAGACAAGTTCACTTATGAATTATATAACTTGTTACAGCTGATCTATGACGTAGGATATTTTTGGACTCACGTTTGCGATTCATTATGAAACTTGGATAACTGCAGCTGTTATAAAAGTCTATCATTTCCTCCACAACTGCATAAAGTGTGCAAAAATGTGGTGTAAATTAACTGAACATTTTAATTTATTTTAAGCACAACGACCGACAATGAATTACTAATTAGTGGGTTATTTAGTTACGTTGTAAAAAAATTTAAAATATAAATATCATATGAATTATTAAGGAAAAACGATCTATAATAGTATTGATAGAGTAACATTAAATATAATAGGCTTACTTATCACGAAAAACAAATATGTTTTATCTACACTGCTATCCTTTATTTCAAAATGTTTTAATTGACTAATTATAAACAATTAGATTCTTTCATATTAAAATGATAAATTCAATCTTCTGTTTGTATAAAATTTAATAATCCATATATTCCTAATTAAATGTTTCTTTAGATACACTCAGATATGTGCTAATGATAATTATATATATGAATATATTATTATTATTATTATTTTGGAATGTACCACTGCACGCTAAATAATTCAACAAAACCAAATTACTTGTAAACATTCCCTACTATTTTCATAGACACTTTATAAATAAAAAGGAAAAAATATAACTTCAACAAATAAGATGGAGTGAAATTGCCTAAAAGCTTGCAACAGAAGCCATACTAATCATATATATTAGGAAAAGAGTTTCATATTAGAGGCATGTAATTTCTAAATAGATTCAAACTAGGATATTTTATTAGCAAATTAATTTCTTACATTGGATATAGTATTTATTAACTTCACAGAGAAAACCAAATTTAGTAAAACATTTGAGAACTTCAGCAGGATAAGTGCCTTACCATCAAGAAAATCAGCTTGATAAATAAGTAACTATGAATTCAAATAATAAATAAAATTCTTCGTCTGCAATCTCTTTACTCCATCAAGACTGAAAAAACTGAAAAAGACTAAGTTTTCCCAATAAAGATAGAATTCCCCAAAAAAAACTGCTTACTATGTAACTACACTCAAGAATTTTAAATGTGTCCAAGATGTAGAGATCAGATATTGTCAACTGTGTTAAATAAAATTACCACGCGTAAGTCAAACTTATCGAAACAGGAAAGAAAAAACTCCACATATCTAAGATAACACGATTAAAATGAGGCAAAGGGAATACAAAATTACTTATAAGAATAAATTTTAAAACAGGAAAATAGATGACGGGTCCAAAATAAGTAAATAAAAATGAATTTTAGGATGTCATAAAATTATAAGCATTAATTAATATTACATTTTTAAATTTAATTTCCTGTTTCAAACAATTAATGCATTCTGTTGCTATTAATAATGCAAAAAACTCAGATGAACTACTTCCAGGAACTCGTATACGTCACATCAACTACTAACTGGACCAAGAGAGGACTGTTTGTTTAGAGGGTTGAGGTCAGCTTGTTATCTCTTATAGTGTTTGAGAGAGACAGGATTGTGTGTTGGTTCTTGGCAAATGTTTAGTTTGAAAACAGTGGAGTACACTATATCACAATTACTAACTGGACCAAGAGAGGTCTGTTTGTTTAGAGGGTTGAGGTCGGCTTGTTATCTCTTATAGTGTTTGAGAGAGACAGGATTGTGTGTTGGTTCTTGGCAAATGTTTAGTTTGAAACTGTGGAGTACACTATATCACAATTACTAACTGGACCAAGAGAGGTCTGTTTGTTTAGAGGGTTGAGGTCAGCTTGTTATCTCTTATAGTGTTTGAGAGAGACAGGATTGTGTGTTGGTTCTTGGCAAATGTTTAGTTTGAAAACAGTGGAGTACACTATATCACAATTACTAACTGGACGAGGAGAGGACTGTTTGTTTAGAGGGTTGAGGTCAGCTTGTTATCTCTTATAGTGTTTGAGAGAGACAGGATTGTGTGTTGGTTCTTGGCAAATGTTTAGTTTGAAACTGTGGAGTACACTATATCACAATTACTAACTGGACGAGGAGAGGACTGTTTGTTTAGAGGGTTGAGGTCAGCTTGTTATCTCTTATAGTGTTTGAGAGAGACAGGATTGTGTGTTGGTTCTTGGCAAATGTTTAGTTTGAAAACAGTGGAGTACACTATATCACAATTACTAACTGGACCAAGAGAGGACTGTTTGTTTAGAGGGTTGAGGTCAGCTTGTTATCTCTTATAGTGTTTGAGAAAGACAGGATTGTGTGTTGGTTCTTGGCAAATGTTTAGTTTGAAAACAGTGGAGTACACTATATCACAATTACTAACTGGACGAGGAGAGGACTGTTTGTTTAGAGAGTTGAGGTCAGCTTGTTATCTCTTATAGTGTTTGAGAGAGACAGGATTGTGTGTTGGTTCTTGGCAAATGTTTAGTTTGAAACTGTGGAGTACACTATATCACAATTACTAACTGGACGAGGAGAGGACTGTTTGTTTAGAGGGTTGAGGTCAGCTTGTTATCTCTTATAGTGTTTGAGAGAGACAGGATTGTGTGTTGGTTCTTGGCAAATGTTTAGTTTGAAAACAGTGGAGTACACTATATCACAATTACTAACTGGACGAGGAGAGGACTGTTTGTTTACAGGGTTGAGGTCAGTTTGTTATCTCTTATAGTGTTTGAGAGAGACAGGATTGTGTGTTGGTTCTTGGCAAATGTTTAGTTTGAAACAGTGGATTACACTATATCACCTAATTCACTTCAAGATCTAAAATTCGTGTTTTATCATTGAAATAAATATACAATAAAGTACTAGCAATATATTAAGATATGTTTAACTGTTTACAGTATTTTATTATTAATCAGGAAACTAAATAATATTAAAATAATGATTTATTAATTTTAAGCTCAAAACATTTGCTCACAATACAAAAACTAAAAAAAATATAAAAGAAATCATCATCCTACTGATGTTACAAGTCTAAATGATTAGATGAATTATGTCTATACATAACGAAATTAATATTAAAAACCATTTTGTTGAAGTGGGAAAATTGTAATTTAGTTTGAACTTTGAAATATAGCGTACTTTTCCAATTCGCTGTTGGGAAGAACGTACTGCTATTTGATTGTTAGAGTTTTATTTCATAGAAAACCTATTATAAACCATAGGGAGTAAAATATTTGTTTTCCTAACTTGAATTCTTAAAAGTAATAACACTTACTATTCAACTCATTCCTTTATTTTTTGCACAGTGTAATGAAGTAAAACTATAAAAGTTTTCAATTTATAATACTCAAACGTAACTATTGTATAAATTAATAAGTGTTAAAAGCTTCATCAGTACTAGACTCAAATTAACATTAAATTAAATATCATATCAACATTATTACAGATCGTGCCAGTGATGAATTAAAAACCTAAAAGAAAGTATTTAAAAAATGAATTTCATAAATTGCCACAAAATCGAACTTAATGAAAACATTCTACATGTGTACATGTAAGATACACTAAATTGGTGATGTAAGACTTCTTCACCCTGGCATGTTTTACAAAAATCCTAGAAAGCCTTTATATTTTCAATTCCGTAGTAGTAGGTGTTTCAACTGCGAATTTCGCGTACTGTAAAATTATGTTTATTCTTTTGTGCTCAAAGACACTTTTTGACTCTATGACTTGGAGATTCCATCGCACTGATCTTTTAATTTAAACTTTGAGAAGGTGGATACGGAAACAGAAATATCTTCCAATAACCATCAAGCTTTTATTGGCATTCCATCTTGTAAAATATGCCATAATACCCTAGTAACACACTCGAATATATGTTAATGCATTACATTATGCATTATGCATTATTACATTATGTTAATGCACATTTTGTGCTTAATAGGAGCGCCTATTTCATTCATTTAATGCATATAAAAACTGTCTCTCTCTTTTACCTTCTTTTTCACCATTTCATCGTATTTGACAAATCATTTAAAACTATTGGTTATATATAAATTTATTACTATTTTATATACAGTATGGTATTATGAAGAATGGTTTACATTATTTATATATAATTTTGTAAAAAAATTTTTTTTTATTTTATATTATAATGCTACACTATTACGTTGTTTTGTAAGGGTTGCTTTAAAGGGGCAAATTTAGACATTTGAAGCTGGAAAGCTATTTATAAAATGTTATGAATTTTGTAGCTTCTCATGTTTTTAGATAAAAGAATACATATTGTTACTCAAAAAACATTATTTGACTAACATATTAAAAAATATTGTAATTATCAATAAACGTATGAAAAAAATAAAATAAAAGAAATAAGGATCTAGAAGATCGTCCACCTGAAAGTTGCAAATGCCTCATCCCACTTAGTGTAATATACGATAATTATAGTATCTCTGGGGACTATCGAGTGTATACATATTCAACATACATACAAGGCAACGACGCGACGACGTGTCGTTTTCTTACGCTTCCGATTGTTGAGTGTCTAGGTCAACTACTTGCCGAACCTAAGGAGAATTACAAAAGGCACGATAATTTAATGTATTATGTAATATGTAATAGTATTGTACTATAACCAGTTATTGGCATTCCTTAAGGAGACAGGTACGTCCAAAAAATTTTTTTTTTTAATTTTGGTTATTTTGCATTTATTATTCCTTGCCTTTTCCTGAATAAAATGATACCAAATGCATGCACTTTACATAATTATTTCATAGTGTAAAAGTTAATTTACGTAATGATTGCAAGGGACATTGAGCGCGAAGTCGCCATGAGTAGTCGCTTTAGACATTTCTTACAATGCACTGTACAATAAAGTAGTTGGCTGTGGGCATTTTTCAATGCTCTTGTGTTGGCTAACATGTTTTCTTTTATATGAGCCTGTCTGTTCTCCAAACTGTCGCGTTCGTTCTACCAACAGTACCAGCCATATTGTTTGTTTACTAACAAAAGTGATTGTTGATTGATGTTGTGAGTAGTGTTTATATTATATTTTCTTTGTGAGTTGTTGTTATTAAATCAAATGTGATGCCTAGAATAAGGAAATTTGGGAAGAGGAGAAAGAACAGTAGTAGCCCTAATGTAAGCCAAGAAGTGAACAGTTCTAAACCTGGTACTTCTAACCTTAGCCCAACCAAAGACACTTCTCCTAGGCCTAAACTGAGCTCTTCTAAGAAGAAACTGCAGTACTTGAGTATGTGTAGTGATGACAATGCTATTATGAATACACCCAATGCATTCAAAGACGGTAATGTTATTGTAAATATTAGTATTCAAAGTAAAGCAATTGGTAAATTTGCGAAATGTAAACGTTGTTCAAAAAAATTTTCGATTGAACTTTCGGAAGACATAGGCATGCGCCGAGGAATAATTTCCAAATTAAAACTGTCCTGTAATAATTGTATTGCCAAAAAACAGTTCATGTCCTCAAAACTTACAGAGTCTAAGTTCTACGAAAATAACCTTAGGTTAGTTTATGCTTGCCGAAGTATCGGCAAAAGGTCGGGCGGTAGCCTAGCCCAAACATTCTGCTCCATTATGAACTTACCTAAACCTCCTGCTAGATTTAACAGGTATGATAAACAACTGTATAAATAAAGTAGCTAATGAATCAATGAATAATGCTATTATGCAAGCTATTGCAGAAAATGAGGAGTTTCTGCTGCTTTACACCAAGCAACAGATAGATATATGTGAATAATGCCGAGAATCTGCCAGAGACTCCCACATCGCGGAGTGCGGATGTCACACATATTATTATATCTAAACGATGAAAACAATTTTATCCTTAGCCTACCACGGTAAAATTCAATAAACAGTTGAATACTTATAAAATATATAACGTAACTGAGTTATTTTGTTATATATTAGGTCTTTACCTGTAATACATGTATTAAACACGAATTGTAAGGTTACACGATACTCCCTATAAATGTTATATAGGATTTCAGACATTTTACGTCGTTTTATGGTATAATAATAGAACACTAGATTTACAGTAATGTAATCTACATTGTAATGTAATCATTTTCTCCCGTGTCCACAAACCTTGATACATAAGGCTAAACATATGAAAACTACTTTAAAAAAAAAAAGAAAGTGTTGCAACATGGTAAACTAACTTTACAATAAAAATGTAGGACTTCCAAACATAAAACATATAAATGACTGGTACAATAGCAAAAAGTCCAAAATAGTGAAAATCGACCGACGCTATGGTACTGCACAGACCGAGAGCACTACAGAACACTTGTCGCACACACTAGAGAAGGTGGAAGACTGGAGAGACAATCACGGCGCGTAAAGACAAAGAGAATATGAAGCTGCTGGTTTCAAAAGCAGGGATAAGGGCCATACAACTCCGACTTAACCTATTTACTCTACACCTTAAAGTCATGATGTGTTAACAATAGATTTCTCTCCCTAGCCTCCAATCTACCCAGTACGTGTGATTTGTTTTGTGTGCTCTTGGTTTAATGCGACGTAAAAACGCGTTTTAAACCTTTCTAGTAGGTTTTGATAAAGATGAAAAAATTAATAATACCCGAGTGACGTCAAGCCTCTGCAAGAAAATGACTATAAAGGGTATTATGAGATCGAGAGGTAGATTTTTAAATCTTGATCCTATTTAAAGATGTATTTGAACCATAGCATAGTTATCTAAGATCAAAGTTCGACAGTTCGGTCTATCACACCCCGCTTATGGTGTGAACGGTCAAGCTTGCATTTATCATGTCTCTAATTACTGTTACAATGTTTTAGTAAAAAGCTACTTGGAAGCTACGTGAGTGGATTATAAAATAAAGTTCTACGACACTTTCGGAGACATTCTAACCCAAACATAAATATGTACAGTATAAAATAAAACAGACCAATACTTTTCACGAGCAATAAAAAATTTATAAAAATCTGAATATAATTAATATTAATTTCAATAGTACAAATTCTATAAACTTTTGGAAATCTACAAAACTGATTTCATTAATCATAATTTGTAATAATATTAAATAATATATTAATACAAATTTCAATCATCAATATTTAAAATTTTATAAATTTGAAAAACGTTAACTTCAAAAGTCTTAGAATTTTTTAAGAAAAAACTAACAATTCTTGAAAAAATATAAATATGTTTGACAAAAATACTTAAATATAAATTTTCTTTACTAAATAGCAATATTCATTAAAATGTGTTACGCTTCCTGCGGTCAATATATTTTAATGAAAAATTATAATCGACATTATAACTCTATAGAAAACATCATAAAAATAAAATATTCATACATAATTATCTATAAAAAGTATTTCAGCGAATCTATTTAACTAACCTGATTAAACAATTATTGTTATTTTATTATATTTAATCTGAAAGTAATTAAAGTAAGAAAAACTATTAAAAAATGTCAGTATATAATGAAATTAGTAAATTAAAATATTTTGTAACTGCTAATAATAAATATATTAGTAAATAATGAACCACAAACTGGAACCACACATCTTTTATTGAAATCTCACGATATTTTTATGTTCACGATTTTATTTAAACCAGTTAAAAAAAAATTATTATTTGAGAACAAAATAACCAACAAATGGATCTGGATGGAGTTTAAAAAGATGGATCAACCTATATTAAGATAAAACAAACAATTCTTTAAATCCTTAATCATACATTGAATGTAAAAAAATTATGCAATATATAAACGGTTTTGTTAATTAAAATTAGTGATGATTATTGTTTTATTTATGCACTTAGAGGCGCTTTAAAAAAAACAAATCTCACCCAGAAAGAGTTAAGCAGTATGAAATTCATATAATATTTGCGATTTTCATATATTATATCTATTATCTTTCAATAAAAGACCAATATTTATCCGAATATTTTATTAAATAGGTTCATTATAGTTATGATTAATCGTTGAGTATTTTTTCCAAAGCAAATATCAGATATATACGACGTGAAATTAACTAATTATTGGTTTCTTGAAATAAGAAGATAAAAATATTCTTAATAGTTAACGAACACAAATAAACCAGTATTTTTCAATATTTTTTAGAATCATATCAAATATTCTTATTTAGATGATGATAAAGTCAATTTTACACCACATAGATTTATCAAATCATTGGAAAATGAGTAAAATCATGAAGTTTTTTCGTTATTTCAATTTTGAATGTTTCTCATACTTATATGATTTATATGGATTTTAAAAATTATTTTAATAGAAAAATAACATCTTGCATAAATACCTCTATAAAAATCAACTACAATAAAAATGCATAGGTACCCGTCGCCATCTACCCAGCTTCTGGTTTAAAAGCTACATAGTTTAAATGGAACAAATAGAATGTACTAACCTACATTACACTAAAAAAAGTAGTATCCGGATTGATTTACCAAAAGTTTTATAAAATGGTTACAGAACAAAATATTGTGTACAGTCTGTTTTCTGCTGACAATTTTTGACTTGTATGTGTTTAGAGACGGTAGTTGAATCGGTGAAACACTTTTTCATGAATATATCGCTTCAGGTTTCTGTAAATATTTAAATGTTAAACGTAGTTACTTATTACGTTTAGTTATGTTTAAACTAAGAGCAGTACTATTACCTGTTTCTTTCACATAAGTATTGCGTACCGAATTAAAAAATCACACAACATAAATATAATTTTGTAGACCATTTTAATTTTCAAGGGAATTTTATTAAATTATGTACTTATTATTTTATTACTTAACTATGTATTTTTTACCGTAATAGATTTAGAAATGCTACACATTTTTACCTAAGAATTTTTCTTACTAAAGAATTTGATACTTTTAGTTGTCTTGCTGGTCATTGCTTGTTTACAGTACTATCATAAATTATAAACGCACTACTTTTATTTTTTGAGGCTAAAAACTTTGTTTACAGGTTATATAAACACATCAAAAAACTTTATTGTGGCATCAAAAGGGTACAGATAGAAGTTAATTCTTACTTTGTTTTAAACAATACATCATTCAAGTGATGTCCCTCATTGTCAACACACTGATCTAGTCTGGTTCTGAAGTTCTGCATAACTCTGCGAAGCATTTGTTGTGGAATGCGGGCAACTTCAACGCGAATTGCATCCTTCAAGTCTTGTAGGGTTCTGGGTTGATGTTTAAACACTTCACTCTTGAGGTATCCCCATAAAAAGTAATCACACGGAGTTAAATCCGGCGAGCGCGCAGGGCCATGGAATGTCACCATACCGGGAGATTACTCGCCCGGGGAACATTTCCCTCAAAACAGCCATCGAATGTCTAGCAGTATGGGCTGTGGCACCATCCTGCTGAAACCACACTACTCCAAAATTATTCTGTTGCAATTGTGGTGCAAGAAATTGTTGGAGCATGTTTACATACCGCTCGGAAATTGACGGTAACACAACGATTGTTCCTCCTCGAAGAAATAAGGCCCAATTATGCCTTCACAATAACGCATATTCTGCTTATTAACAACTCCAGAAATGTGGAAGTGCGCTTCGTCACTAAACAAATCTCGTGCATCATGAGGCAAGTCAGCAATTAAAGTTTCACATGCCTGTACTCGTTGTTGCCAGTCCCGTTGTTGTGAGTTCTTGAACGATGACCATCTTGTATGGATGGAAGTGGAGTTCTTCGTAGAGAATACGACGCACAGGGCGATTAGACAATGCAAGGGCGGATGCATGCTTGCGGGCAGAACGCTTAGGAGACTGCAAGATCGATCTTCTGACACGGTCAATGTTTTCTGGAGTTCGGACAGTTTCTCCGAGCCCCAACTCTCTTTTTCACTACACTACCACATGCACGGAAGTTTTCCACCCAAAACAAAATGGATTTGCGGTCAGGAACAGGGTTGCGAGGGGGAATCCGATAACGAGTTCGCAGCGCACGTTGCACTGCAACAATAGACTTATTCTGAGAAAAATACGTCTCGACAGCAAAAGCGCGTTGCTCATTCGACCAAGCCATGTCTACAACTGACAGCGCTACTATCGGAAAATTCCGTGGCCACAGCGTCATTCGAACCTACCCCCCACTCCTCCAACATGTCCCCACTACTCACAATGCTACCTCGAAAGTAGGGATGTTTTCCCTGCCCCACCCTGTATAAAGCAAATTATTTTGTAACGTAACATAGCTTAGTTTTCCTTGCTCCTGTTTTGTATGGCGAGAATGGGATAATATGTTTGTGTTTAATAATCTGTAAACATATGCCCCACTGTCTAGTAGTTTAGATAGTCTAGTATGATTAGTGAGTCTGATTTAGTAGTTAATTACAGTATTCATTCTAAATTTAAAAAGCCAAAACATTTCAAGTCAAGTTTGGAACATAATCTGAGAAAATAAGGGGCAGCAGTTACAAATTATTATGTAAAGTTTATATTAAAATTTAATTAAATAAGATTTCTTTTAGAAATTTTAATCTAAGCCAAACAGTTAGGTCTGGCTGCCTGAGAGTGAAAGTTTGCACTAAAATTGGTTTATATCAAGCTAAAGATATTGACGTCAGGGATATAATTTGTATCTCGACAGGTTTAAAATGTATAAATGATATTTGTTCGATTGAATAAAATTTGAATAAACCATGATGAAAGCAATCGTCGTTAAACATAATAAAAAATACATCTTTGCAATTGATATTTTGAACTATTTACAAAACATTTTTGGACAGAGATAAATTATAACTGATAAACCCCAAATAATTGACTCATTTAAATCACTCCAAAATGGTTAGTTGACGCATAGTTCATATTCAATTAAGTCTCTAGAGGATTTGTATAGTGTTAGCAACGACAATTCTACTCCCGATAAATTGATTAATTTGAATTAAAAAACTCTAATATTTAGGATCATTTTTATATTCTACAAAATCAAATTAATAAGATACAAAATTATAAATAAAAACTGTTACCTAAAACATACCTCATCAATATAAATTATGTAATCACTTACACATTACAGGTTCATTTAGAAAATATAGTGATTACGAATTATTTTGTTAGTTTTAATTTAATGGGTCTTTAATTATCCAAAATCTTTTAAAAATAAAATGCTAGCCTTTGCAGTACGTATATAAAAATGCTCAAAAAAATATTAATGTATTACCAAATTAACTAACTGTTTATCAGTTGTTGATACTTAATCATCTTTGGAATAAAACTACAATAGACATGTTTATATATTTGTACAGCAACCAATATAATTTCAATACAAATATCATGTTATGTTCTTATTGTTCGTAGTATAATTAATATATCACTACATTCTCAGATTAGTAAATAAACGTATCTCTAACAAATAGAAAGAAAAATATACTGCATCAGGCTTAATACATTCTCAAGAGTAATAAAGAGACAGGTATCGTAAGATATGTGCTAAAATAACAGTAAAGAAGGACATAACGTCTCCTCCCATTAGTATTACGATAGACAGGTAGAGATACAAGTGTCCTATAGATAATTTACAGCGAAATGTTCACTGCCTTGACCTGAGAACCATTGTCAGAGATAGATTTACTTATCAGAATTGCTATATTTCAATCATCTACGATTCATATATGGTAATGACGAGAACGGACGAACTTTACCCTAAAGTAATAAAAGTTTAAACACTAGGTAGGTAAATTATTAAATACTAATTTTTCCCGGAACTGTTTTTGTGGGGAGTTTTATTGTGGTTTTTAGAAATACCTTAGACTAAATAAGATATTGTACGATTGAGGTACAAATCACAGCTGTATAGACTAAAGCCACAAAAAAAAGATAAACAATCAACTGATGGCGTGTGTTTGGTCGTTACCTTGCAACTGTTAACCAGAAAACTGTTGATTTGTGGGAGATAAGATCGGTTTGTGCTAAGCGTAAGTTAGGTAATTAAAGTAAAACCAATAAAAGTTAATTTATCTCATGGCATGTGGACCGGTTTATCATCTTCCTCAGTGGCAACTGCTGATTTATTGGGAACCGTACTGCTACAAATAAATAGCAATTACAATAGTGTTTTATTTTATTTTATTTTCTAATCAATTGTAAAAATTAGAGAACATGTTCTGTTAAAAGGAATGTTTGATGACACCATTCCCTTTCTCCAACTTGTTCTAAGATGTTGGCGGCATTAATTAAGTATTCTATTCCAATTAATTCTCAGACTGTAAAACCTTATTATAGAGAAAAACTGCTTTAAGACCCTGCCAATTTATTTTGACTTACCTAATTCTAAATTTGTTTTTTTAGTTGATCAATCTTTAGTTTAATTCAAGGAAGTGACATTCTATAAAAGTGAGGTTACAAAAAACGATAGACTGTATGTAATATGGAGAGTGTTACCTCAGACATACACGAATCGTTCGTACGTTAAATATCTTACTTAGACATCATATGTCAACGTAATTATTGAGACAATAACCCCGACATGTTTAAAATTGTGTAATCGGATTTAGGTTCTAATTAAATAATTTTAATAAAATTTACATCCCTTTAAGGCGTCTTTCCTAAATATAAAAAAAAATTTGTTTGATCACTCTGCGTTAAATTCCAACGCAGTAAACTTAAAAAAATGAAAATCCTAAATAAAAACTGCTCTAGATAAAAATCTAATATTTTAAGTCCTGTACATAGATTATATTTTCAGGGAGTAACATTTTTTATTCATAAACATTTTTTAATATGTTAAGGAAATATTTTATTTACGTGTTTTTAATAATTATAATTATTTAATTTCCTTAAGACAAATTAATAAAATATATCCCTCTCCCTGAAAATTTAATTTGTGTACAGTTGTGTACAACCCAGTAAATACAATTCGTATGTACGGCAGTAAAACTATACAGTTGTTATTGATAAAATCATGAGGTTCAGTCCAGCCTCTATACTTACTGTACTTACTGTTATCACATTTCATTATTTCGTAAATGTGATACGCCACTATTCTGTGTCTAAAAGATACGTAAACAAGATTCTCCAGTATCATGTTCTTTTGTAATGCTCTAATACGATTCCAACTGAACTTTAATCTTAAACTGAACTAAAAATGATTCTGTCTTTATGCCACATTAATATACTGTATGTCTGCCCGCATATTATTTTGAACACGAACTAATTTATAGACTTGAAATTTAACGTGAAACTTTAACTTCTACACTTACCACACTGATCAATCAAAGGGCCTATTTTATAAGCGGTGTTGCGGTCCAGCATTTAGTAGAATGACAAAGTTTCTGCTACCGTGCGCCAAGGAATAAATTTAATTTTTTAATATTTTTAGCTGCCTGTAGACTTGAAATGTTGCATATAACCTCAGCGTAATGTGTTACGCAACACGTTGAGTGGCGTAGGTTACTTGGGTCTTACACAATACATAACAATGTACCTGCTTTGCTAGGTTGAGTAATATTTGGTTAGCTCAGACATCTTTTTAAGGTACCTCACTCAGTCAATCAACGTTCTATTGAATTTAGTTTCTTCCATGATGGAAAGACTTACGATTAAATCTCTAAAACAAAAAAGGGTGTTCCGATGGTTTTGAATACACCGTTAAAACAAATAAACGTTATGATATATACTAAGACGTTTAGATATCTCAAGAGCATCTTAACCATGATAGTGTTTCAGCCATCCATTATATTTAGGTACTACGAAGGATTAATAAATCTCATAACCACGTGAGCAGAATGTAATGTGTCTTCTTGTCGCTCTTCTGCAGCGTGAATTTTGTCCCCTCCTAGTTTCGTTTTACGATGTTTTATTTTGTTATAGAGGCCAGTAATGTTTATCTTGAGTTTACTAAAAATTAAACAATTCTATCTAAATAAAAAAATATATCACTTTATCTGTCACAATTTGAAGGTTATATTGTTATTGTTATGCATTTTGATTTGGAGCTTGCAATAAATCTCAAAATCTAAGTAGGCAGGTACAAGTTTTTAAAAGTAGAGCTTCCTATAGATATCCAGCTTTCGTTGCCGCACTTCAACCTAAGTGGAGTATTTTTCACGATCGAATTTAGTGTGGTATTTGTGCTTTATAATGTATTGAATTTTTTTGTTTGTTTCTGTGTTGTGTTATATTAACTTTCTGGCGAATCCACCCACCCCAAGGCAAATACTCTAGGTCGGAGGAAGAAAGTATATTAAGCCTCCGAAACAGTTCACATGTTCACTTAAATATTTTACAGTACGCCTTTAAACGTAATTATTAGTCGTTATAAAGTATTCACAATGAATTATAAAACTATTTTATTTCATATCTATATTATATATTTATATAAATATATATATATATTATATTTATATATATATATATATTATATATATATTTCTGGAAAGGCATGCATCCATTTGAGAGACATTCATTATATTCTACTCGAAACATGTTTTGCTCAAAGTTGAAAACCCTTGACATGTTTTTGGTTATCAAGCATATCAAAGGGGATGATTGATAACAAATTTACAGATATTTATACTGATGAAAAGCAACAGTCACGAGCTGCGTTAGCTTTAAGGCCCAGGATCCAATATCCGTGCGGACACTTCCAAACTATCCGATTTCTATCATGGTCGTTTGTTTGTAATTTATGTTAGTTTATATGTATTCACATGTGATAATTATTGGAAATTCATTTTATATTTTTCTGTCGAATCTGTATATCGCAAGACGTAATGAGTGATTTAAAAAGCTCTGGAACCATTAAATCAAGTTTTTAATCATGTTCAACCTTAAAAACATATATAGATTAAGAAAGCCCGTAACAATTGTTTTAGAAATAACTTAACATTTTTTATATTTATTTAAAACTATACAATTCAAGCCAGTGGAAACTGTAAACATTAAGATGCTTTATATAACTCAAGAAAAGAATGAGTGATATATGACATCTCCCGTAGTCCATAAGGTCCGAGTATAATATAGGAAAACTCATTTAACAATCTCCTTTATGAATTTAATTTTACTAAACCAAAAGAGAAAAGTTATATAAATTTAAAACCTACCAGAAATAACGTTAGTATATGTATACATAATTTAAATTTATTGTAATAAAAGTTTATAAGTGCTATTAAAAATACTTTTTTCGGAAATATACGTTTTAAACTTTTTTTTAATACCGTACGACGTTATGGTATTAAAATTAAAAATAAAATTCGAAATACAGTACACTAAAGTTAATAAAAGAGTAGCTTGTAATATTACTTTTAAAATTAAGACAAAATTTAAGTCTCATGTTAAATTTTACAAGAAGAAACTTACAGACTACACATAAAGTACTAGTATCTAGTTGTCAAAGTTTAGACCAAAAAACAGTATAGTTTACAAATGGTAGAATGTGGCGTTACATATAATTCACACTATTGAATGCTAATACTTATGAAAAAATCCTGAACTATAAAAATAAAACAGTATTGTGCCAGGAGCCGGTAGCCAATTTGATTTTGTGTAACTACAGAACCTGCCTAAAGGACTTTCCTATGAAAGAAATTGATCGACAATCCGTACTATTCTGATACAAGTTGAAATAAGAAGGGTAAAAAATAGGAAATTATAGTTTTCCTCGCGTCAGATTGAAACATATTTCTATTTTGTTATTTACCCTGGAAAAAAATATAAAATTTTCTTAGCATAGCCTGAGCTTTAAAGCATATTTATTAAAACATATTTAAATTTGCATTTACGTTCAAACAGCCTTTTTATTCAAAATACTGTATTTCTCACCGACAAGCTGGATTACATAGCCTAAAAATCTTATATTCTGAATGTTTTTTAATGCAATTCTTATTTTTCTCAAAGTTTTTTTTTTACTTTCATGTTCTTATATTTTACATTCCATATAATGATTTAAATTCGCCTTGAACATTTATTATACAGCGATAAAGATCTACTTTTTCCTCTCTTTTTGAGAATTTATACAACTATAACTTATGTATGTTAATAATGTACTGCATATTAACCCTTACAATTAGTCTATATCTAAACAAACAATAATTATTCCTCGTTACCATGAAAACACAATTTAATAACCTAATACTCTTAAAAAAGTATCAATACAGTGGCATCATGAGTAATTTCGCTTTACGTTTGTTCAGAGTTCCCAACACCACGGCTGAACCTCTGTCGCTTTGACTGGAATATTCTTCAAATGGATAAGTCAAAACATCACATTTTTTATTGAATACGATTCACTTAGATGTCGTCTTGTTTGTACGGCTGTATATGTTGTCTGAATTTTGGTGTTAAACAATTAAGCCTTGAGTTTAGATTGTAGCAACTCATGACTTTGACTTATTTACCTGTAGAACAACAGAAGTACTATAACCGACTTATTGCATTGTATATTTAGCTATAGGTAATTACTGTACGGGACCCCAGCCACTACGTCATATACAAGTACACTATTAACACTACCGCTGAGGCAGTACAGTTTGATTAAATATTTGCATAAATTAAAAACACAAACGTATTACTCTTCAATGGTTATATACGCGTGTGTTTTGCATCGTTCATCATCAAAATTTATATGTATATCCTCAAGAAGTTCTTAATTTTGGCTTTTTAGACTGAACGAAAGAGTGTATAGTGACGTAGACACACACACAAAGGGAGAGAAAAACGGTTTCAAGTTTTACAAATGTAATAATAAACGTATTTGGACTGTTAAATTGGCGCCACCATTGCTTGTTGTCAGAACCTATTCTAAAGTTTTTCCCTTATGATATTTACTTTGAAAAGGATTCATTCCCTTTTTTATTGTTTTAAGTGGTGTATGTTCAGTATTCTAGAGCCAACTGTTATATAGTTCTAATACTCAACCTGGTTTCTTGAATTTTTTGGGAGTCTTGAAAAATTAAAAGTTTTAGGAATTGTGGTAGTAATCGACATAGAAAATTAATCAGTGGTGTTAAACATATGATGAAATAATTAATAATAATTAATTGGTTTAGATCACGTACTTAACTTGGATCTTGAAATTTTATGAGAAATTTCATCTTATAAAAAAATAATCGCCAAGTTGCAGTTAGTCAACAATAGAAAAAAATCAATAGAGTTTAAAATATGAATTTATTAATTTTTTATATAACTATATTTATTATGCTTTACACACTAAAACTAACTCACAAGACCTGTAAATTTATTTTACATTATATTTAAACATTTTACGTAACGAATTTTCTCTCCCTTTTAATTGCCTGACAGTGATTAAAATATTACCTAAATGTTAGTATAAAGTATAAAGATCCAGGGAAAATGTTTAAGGAAACATCCCAGCTTGATATTTTTGATGCTGCATAGTTTTGATTCTACTAAAAGTAGCGTGGTTGACAATCGATTTCTTCCAGGTCAACCAGAATGAAAAATGAAATTAGAAAATACACTACACCAAAGTTCATAGAAGAAAAGCTTGTAAGATTAATTTTTAAATAAATAACTCAATTTCAGTCGTTTGTCTGATGATAAATTTTACCAGAAACTTACAGACCACACAAGAATTTAAAATGAAAATGTTTCTTCGGGTAAGATAAATCTATTTTATATTTTCTTATTTACCATATGCAAAATGAAAAAACTTTTTTTCCTTTTAAATGCATATTATAATTCACCTTTAACGTTCAAACTACCTTTATTCAAAGTACCTTATTTATAACCAACCTATACAGCTGGATTAAACAATCAGAAACATATATCAAAGACAAAAGTCAGATCCCAAAAGGGTGACCGTGCTCTAACGAGCTTTCGGATCCCAAAGGGTCAAAGACAAAAACTCTGATTTTCAAAATGCGGTACTTTGGCAAGGTAATGTTATTTCTTTAGCATTTTGATGGTAAAAAGTAAACAATAACAAAAAGCATATATTCAGAAATGTGTTTTAATGAAATCCTGCTTTTACCCTGAAAAATATTTATAGGAAAAACAGCGCATTAAGAACAGATTTCGAGCAAAAAATTTCCAAAAAAAATTATATTATTTATGGCCAAAACATAAGGAACTTGATATTATTTTATTTAAAATCCATAGCATTACGTAAGTACTTATTGACCATTTAATAGCCTAGTGCAAAGCTCTACACTATCTCTCTTTCTTAGAATTTATACAACTATAACTTATGATTTAAGATTAGTCCATTTCTTAACTAACAATAATTATTCCTAGTTTACCATGACAACACTATTTTAAAATCTAATACTTTCGAGAAATTGTTCAGTAGTGTGGAATCCTGATTAGGTTTACTTCAAGTTAATACGGACAATGTTAGCAGCGTTAATGTTCGGTCTTCTTCCGACCTGTGACCCTGACACCACGGCTGAGCCCTTGTGTCTTTGGCAGGAAAATTCTCCAAATGGATAAGTCAAAACATCACATTTTTCATTGAATATAACTCACTTAGATGTAGTGTTGTATGCCTGTAGATGCTGTCTGAATATTGATGTTAACAATTAGGCCTTGAGTTTTAGATTGTAGCATTTCAATAATTTGAACCTATAGAACACGCAGAAGTACTGTAACTTACTTAATTTTACTGTAACATTTAGCTATAGTTAATTACTGTATGGGCTCCATTCTCTACACTACATTACTTTTCAGTTATAATCACAACCTTTGAAAACAGTAGAGTTGATTAAATAGATTAATAAACTAAAAATATAACTAATCTCTCTTGACACCAGTCTATGAATGTGTGTGCGTTGTTTACAATTTAAAATTTAAATGTATTGCCTCAGAAGTAATTAATCTTGGTTTTTTTCAATAAGATGATTAGAGTTGGGTTGTTATGAGACCAACGTCATTTACTTCCTTGTAGTGTGCTTTTTCTTTCTTTTTATACATATTCTATTACGTGTTCTAAAGAACAATATTGATGATTGTCTGACTTGAATACAATAACGTTAAGAATAGCTTTGTTTAATTTTGCTAAAGAAATGAAACGCGTTTTTAGTCATCACTCATATTAGCCGTGCATGAAGTTTATGAATCAGTCTTTCCAACTTTAAGTCAATTTCCTATTTGATTTGATGGCGAGTCCTTACTCTTGTTAGAGTAAGTTACACATATACCCTATTCTTACGCAGAAAATATTTAATTTTCAACACAACTACATGCAAATTATTCTAAGAGAATCTAAAATAAAAAAGCAGTGTTGCTTCCAACCTGAAATCTTGCCTCGCCCTAACTTAAAAGGTAAATTAATACCCTCATAATAAGTCTACATACATGGTTATCACTTTAGATGAAACACCAAAGATTTAAAATTTATTATAGCATGTTATCAGTTTGCTAATGAAACCAATTTAGGAACTTGTGAAATTCTAAATGTAATAAGTGTTAGTGTACTTTTTATCGGAGAAAAATATCGAATTTATAAATATTTTATAAAAACCAACAGTTAAGCTGTTTTATTATTTTGTAGACTAATGATAGTTTCTGTAACTCATGCATAATTAATTATAATGAACATAAAATTATACAAACACAATAAGGGCTACAATCGAGAAAGCAAATACAATATTTTGATTTACCATTTTGAGAGGTACCAAGCGGACCTTCAGGTTCTTCTTGCGGACACTCAGATTTGAAGATTTAGTGAAGATGCCAGATTTCAGTTGACGAGTGGGTTAACTTTCACTAACTGTTGTAACCTCTCACTGGGAGACAGCAATGCACATATAAGTCCACGTTATATTGAGCCACTACAAAAAACATGTCAAAAATTTAAAAGTAGTTTTCATACGGAAGACAACCTGTATGCTTTGTTAAATAAAACAATGTTTCACCCTTGAGCAATCTCAATGACTTACGTCTCCGAAATAGGTTACTGCAAAATTTGTGTACACTGTTTCTTAATTTGCTAGAAACGACAAATTAATTTGTTACAAACACGTTAAATAAGACAAATTATTGTACACATAACACCTAAAATTTAATAAAGCCAGCTGGTGTAAAATATTTCTTTTAAATCTCTGTGGCACAGCTGACATAAAATAAGTACATATTATTGACGAAAGATTTTATGTCTAGCAAACGCTTGGAAATTAACAAAATTGTATGAAAGGCTCTAAAATTTAAAGGGATATTGGCCTTAATATAATGCACGAGTTTTTCTCCGTTGTTTTCTTAAAATTATAGGTACTTTGGGATTATACCGACCACACTAGTATGAAGAACACAAAAATAGAAATTTATAGAAACAAACATGATAGAACGAAAAACAACTCTTCAATTACAAAATTACAAACTTACCAAGCATTTCCAGGTATTGTGATCGCTGTTATCTTATCTTTCTCGAGAATCCTGATTACGGCAGGCCGCGCGGCATCACGTGATTTGCACGGTACATAATTGCCTTTCCATTACAATTCAATTTATATTTCTGATTAGCCCCTCTAGAATTTGATATTTTACTGATAGGTACTATCTCGAGGGATGTTTTTCTTTCGTCGACATCAGCGCGGGGCAGCACCGAAGGTGCTGTCAATGCCCGCGCTGATGGCCGTAGGCACTCGCATTTTGGGTGGCGGAATGTGATCAAGAATAAAAACAAGTTTTTAGTGTTTTTTTAATAAAGAGTTTAGTTTGGTAAATGTTTGTTTTTGTTTGAATTTTTGTGTTTGGAGAAATGTAGAGGTAAAACACGGAAGTACAACAAAGCGATGCACCCAGCTGAACGGGCGGCGAGACTGCAATCACGTTATCTACTAGACGCTCGACTTTGAACCTCTGTCTGAGGATGGGGAGGGGTTTGCGATAAGAACAATTCCTGTTTTATATTGACGAAATATTGTTCTACGCTAATCTAGTAATCAGTAGAAACGAAATGTGAAATAACGATTCATGTCTGGGTGTGGTCGGTATAATCCCAAAGTACCAAATTATAATCTACTGCAGTTTTCATCAGTCACGGTATGTTGATATTTTATCGATGCATTTTAACTTCAAACCCAAATTGAATTTTTCATGATTTTCAGGATACCTTGCCAATGGTGGCGCATTTTTTGTATATAATGCATTATTATAATTAGAATCTATGTAGGCAAATGCAGTATACGTTAGTCCAGCATGGTTGATTGTGAATTCTCCTAACTTTACATGTTCCATTATCGTATATTTACATGGGCCACATCCAATTCTTTTATTGTTTGTTTATGTATAAAAGGTACGAGTACGCTACAATACGTGTCGAGTAATAGGCTTCGCTAAGTTTGCATGCTAAATTTTAAGCGTATAGCTCATTTTTCTATCGTCATGCGGTCATATAGACAAATCATACAGTAAAATAAACTTAACATCCTCTCAGTAGACATTAACGAAATGCTTCAGGCTACTAAGTGCTTCAATTTCGCTCAACTAAATTCCACGATTGAATATGCACAATCATATAACTTAATGTTGTTATGTAGAAAGGAATTATCATGCAAATATTAAAGATCATGTGTGAAAATGATAATTAATTAATAAAAATATAATCTGAAAACCCAAAACGCAGTTATATAGTATTTATACTTCAAACTTCAATACGTCTCAGTGATTAATTTACATATCTACATTATTCTCTTGTTGTGTAGATACATATTGTCTGCGATAGATTGAAGTACACGTAAACGTACTCCGAGATATCCCTATCCTCCAACCTAATAAGGGAGGGCGGGGGGTTTTACATGGTTAGAAGGGTGACGACCTACCCAAGGACTGGCCCTGCTGGTACCATGTAATTCCCTAACCTGAGTGCGCATAAAAATTTCACTGCAACCACTGCCTGTTGGGTCTAGTAACAGTGATGAATGCACGGCAGACGTTTTAAGCACAGGCAGTCCCAATCCCGGTGTAAATTTGTTATTTCATAAGTAACATTATAATAGATCTAATAAAAACTTACTTCAAGACATATTTTCCAGAATATTGTTTGAATAACCAATAATAAATGAGAGTTACGTGCAACCAGAAAAAAATAAAGTTTTCATAACAAAATCAATCTTGTCGAGCAAGCATGTTGTTTAGCTTAACGATTACACATAAGTTCGTTATGTTTTACTGTGTTAGGAACATACTATTTTACTATATACAAATAATTATCTTAGAAATTAAAGCCAAAGAGGGTGGAATTTTGTCAATAATCCCAGCTTGGACAGGTTGGTATATCGCTTAGCTTGGCCACACTACCATTTTGCAAATAACTATTATCTGTGTTGGATCAAATTATAGTTCTTCTGCAAAAACTAAAACAAACATGTACTAATAAATGAAACTAATTTCATGTTACTCCAGCATAAGACTGGCACTAACTATTTGTTTAATGCAACTTTCTGTAATGGGTTTATATATACTTATTATGCTGTAAAAATCTATACACAAATTAGAGAAATAAGTTTTTCTGTGGTCAAATTTTAGTGTTCTTCCTGATAATTTCTATAACTAACTTACGCCATACGGGTAGTATATTTCTTAATAAATATAATTAATTATTCCTCGTTACCATGAAAAACAAAATTTTAAAATCTAATACCTTTAAAAATGTTTTAGTGCAGTGGCATCGTGAATAATTTAGCTTCAAGTTAATACGGGACAAAGTTAGCAGAGTTCACATTCAGTCATCTTCGACCTAAGACCCGAACTCCACCGGCTGAACCTCTTTCGTTTTGACTGGAATATTCTGCAAATTGATAAGTCAAAACAGAAAAATTTTTATAGGATACAATTCACGTAGATGTCTTATATGTATAGCTGTATACGTTTGTCTGAATATTGGTGTTAGACAAAGCTTTGAGTTTAGATTGTAGCAACTCATGACTTTGACTTATTTACCTGTGTAGAACAGCAGAAGTACTATAACCTACTTATTTTACTGTATATTTAGCTGTAATTACTGTAAGGGCACCAGCCACTGACGTTACGTACAAGTAAATTATTATCACTACCGCTGACACAGTCAGATGATTAAATATTTGCATAAATTGATAACACAATATATCACTCTACAATGAAGGTTATACACGCGATTGTTTTACATTGCTCACAATTAAAATTTAAGTGTATTTAAGTGTGTCAGACGGACTTAATTTTGGCTTTTTAGTCTGAACGAAACTGTATATAGTATCTTAGACACACGCAAAGGAAAGGAGAGAACTATGTGAGTTTTCAAATGTAATAAACGTATTTAACTGTTAAATGACGCCACAATTCTCCCTTATGCTATTTACTTTGAAAAGTATTTCTTCACTTTTTTATTGTTTTACGTGGTGTACTTTTAGTATTTCTAATTTTTACAGTTCAAATACTCAACCTTGAATTTTTTTGGAAAGTTTATCTTAGAAAAAAATCATAATTTTTTGGGAGTTTTAGTGGTGGTCAACATTGAAAAGTATAAATATAAGTATAAATAAAAATAAAATTAAAAATATGACATTTAATTTTGTTGTTAAATATTATTTTTTAAGCTTTTACACACTAAAGATAACCCCCAAAAAGGAAATATATTTTAATTATATGTAGATATTATAACTAACGATTTTCTCTTCCTTTTAATATCCCGACAGTGATGAAATATTACTTAAATGTCAGTGTATTTAGTATAAAAAGCCCAGAAAATTTTAAGGAAAGATGGTAGTTTTATATTTTGCATCTCGTTCGACGCTGTGTCGTTTTGATTCTACTGAAGTAGCGTTGTTGATAATCGATTTCTTCCATGTCAACCAATAAACTCAGATTGATTGTGTCATTTATAAGCTTTATGTGAACATGCGTAGGTCACCTTACGTTGTATCTGTACTATCTGATTCAACTAGACAATGTTGTAAGAGTAGACTAGTTGTTTATGTTAAAAAGTATTACTATTAGTGTTGGATTAAATCTAATTTTACAAAATTTA